>NW_022987966.1:0-195000 GCF_902827165.1 Trematomus bernacchii
GAGAGAGAGGTACCTCCAGAGACTCCTTGCGGTTCTGGGTGAGGGCCCCCAGGCTGTCCCACTGATCACAGATCTTCTGACAGCGAGCGTTGACGCTGGCAGAGTCGTAGTAGTCCAGCTCGCTGCAGACAGGGAGGAGCAGATTTATAAAAGATGCTATCACACAGATAGATGAGTCTCCTCCACTTCCTCTCTGCCTCCTTACTTGAGCTCCTGTGCGATGGCGGCGATCTGCTCCACTCGGTCCTGATGGGCCGCCAGGTCGCTCTCAAAGGCCTCGTGTTTCCGTAGCAACGCCTTGACTTCGGACAGGGTGCAAGTCTCGTAGTCTTTCTGGGTCAGCATGGCCTCCTTACCTGCACAGAGCATCATGTTAATAACTTAAGTAATAGATTTCATTACCTGAAGCCAACACAGCAATTTACTTGAAAAACAAATATGAGCTTCAAGTGTATATTTCAAACAATCTGCATCAGCTGCTCTCTTTGTGAAGAACACAGACTGGTTCAATAAAATATCAAATGAGTGTTTAGTAATTTTACTATTTGATTTACTAACAATATGTACAGTTGGATAGAGAAGAGGGATTTTTCTCTTGGAATGAATGGAAATTGATTTTTTGCCAAAAAGGGGATTCAACTTGATCATCGAGGGGGGGAACTACACAGTTAGTGGTATTTTACAAAGGGTGAATGTGTGTGTGATTAAGCGTTAATGCACCGTCGGTCCAGGACTCATGGATTTTAGACTTCTGGTGGAACTTCTCGGCCAAATGCTCCAGTCTCTCCAGACGTCTGATCTCGCTGAGGATCCACTCCTCGTAGCCCTTCTCTGCTCCCTCCAGAGTGTACCACGCTCCGTTGATGTCCTGAGAGCAAACAGCAGCTGTTATTATACCATTCCTTCACTGCAGAGCACATCATGCACCAGTTTGTAGTCCATGACAGTAGAATAACAGCCCACCTACTAGCAGTCATTCCAAACTGTAAAGAAGTGTAATGGTGTGAAACTAAACCCTCTATTGGGTTGAATCATTCAAGAGAACTAGACTTAAAGCTGATCTGAGACATTTCTGTTCACCGTATAATGGCAAAAAGTGAATTCTTAAAGAATGTCAGTGTCATGGACAAATGCACAAAACATGATATATATACACACACCAGAGACAGGAAAGGATTTTGTGCATTTTACACCTGACTTAACTATATGCTACTTTTCTGTTAAACTGCAACTACACTAAAACCAGCAACATGAAATGAAAACGTCAAAACTAAAAGTAGTTGAAAATTCAATGGATGCTAACGTGTTCTGTGAGGCTTGAGGCTGACACAAAGGTTGTTTACATAATAACATGTTTCAATGCAGGTTTAAGTGTAGATGAAAATCTTTGTGGAGAGCACACTTGTCCTATTTATGTATTTGCATATCTATTTATTTTTAATAAGGGTAAGCAGATTTCCTGCTGTCTGTAAGATATACAAATATAATTCAAATGTCTTGTGATATGGACTCTTTTCATGGGATTCATAGAGTGAGATGTAGGTGTACATACAGACACCATGCGTCCCTCTGACGGCATGAAGGCAGGTCTGTTGCTGAGTCTCAGTTTGGTCTGCAGAGTGTTGAAGCTGATCTCCAGCTGGCATTTCTCTTGGACCTGAGGACAGGAGGGGAAGAGGTTTCACAGTGTCAGTCATTCAGTAGAGGAAACAAAACCTCTTACCTCTTAGAATAAGGACTGTGGTTAGGCTGGAAGTGAGAAACCATTTTCATGGTGTGAGTAGAGAGCATTTGAGGAGCTCTGTTACCTTGGGGGGTTTGTGGACGCAGCGGTAGTCTCTGAAGTCTTCCTGCTTGGCCTGCATGTCAGTCACCGTCTTCTCCTGGGTCCGGTTCTCCAGCCAGGGGATGGTCCGGCGGATCCACTCCAGCAGCTGACCAGATAGGAAATACAATCAGATTGTCAGGAAACAAGGCTCTGACACTTGATCAGTAACTAAACTTAATTACAAAACGTCAAAATAAAATGAAAAGTGTAGTCAGGTAGATGAATAAATAAAAGTCTCCTCACCTCACTGGCCAGCTTCTCGTAGTCCTCCATCATCTGCTCGTTCTCCTGGTTGACAGCCAGCACTTTGCAGATACGGTTGGCGGCTGTCTCAGCCTATCAGAAAACAGAGTGATGAGTAGCGCTCGCAGTGATTGGATAGAACACGCTGACATCAGGTCCACTCCACTCTTAGTGAGACATTCACTGTAGCTAAGCGTTAAGAGTCTCTAAATCAAACAGTGTCTACTGCTCATTATCATTTCCTCAACCTACTTCTGTTAGAATAATTCATCACTTCTGTTTTTTTTTTTTTTGTGCGAGCACAATCCACACACAGGCAGTGAACAGAAATAAAACTAACCTTAAGGTCACACATTATTTTAGAAAAGTGCAAATGACTAAATAAAAGTCAAATGGAGGTTACACTTGACTGATAAAACATGCTCAAGCTGCTGATGGTTAGTTTAATGTGCCAAAAAAAAAATCAATAAGTGCATTTAAAGCTCCATGCGTCTCCCGCCAAAACTCAGGAGTCAGTCCATACGTCTAGTTACAGTTTCTGTCGCACTGCTGTCCACACCAGCACGGCTGCCTACGATATTACACTACTGTACCACTGGAATAAAACAAAAACAGTACACACTTTTCACATATAATCTGTACTAAAAACCCTGTTCCATCATATTACTTTACATTCTTAACCAATGTATTCTATCTATACATTTAAATAACATCACAAAATAAAACAAACATTTGGAATGAGAAGTGTCATTAGCTGAGAATTGGAAGGACATTAGTCATGTTCCCCACAGTGATAAAAGAGAACCCTCCCAAACACCCGTCAGTACCATTATCTGGTTTAATCACATGGTTTTGTTAAATTCTCCATTCTGATTGGTTAATTACTGCATTCTAATAGTCTGTATTTTCTGAATGGCAGACTACTGCTATGGACACAGTTCTTCTCGATAGAGTAGAATCTAAAAAGGACATACAATAATTTATAGTCAATGAAATTCATTTTAAATCAAACATGTTGTGTCACATTATCTTTGGTAGGTTGCTGCGAAATAGGCTTCAGGGCCCTGATTACACTGCAGGGGTTCAATGCATTGATGCTGGCTAACTACATTATTCCATCATTCAACATCATTTTCCACAGTAAACCACACATTGCTCTACCTACATGTATTCAGATGTATTCAGAATTTCAGTGGAAACTTGAGATACATTTGATACCCACAACAATCCAGTGAAGGCACATGGTGGTCATGCAGGAGGATTACAGTACTGACGTGAGTTTGGGAATTTAAATCCAGACCATAAAGTAAAACCTTTTTGGGGAAACACAGTCAATGTCCAAAGAAGCTGAAACAGAAGCATGAGAGAGCGTTTGCTGGCTTTCCTATCCTGTTGATATTCCCTGAGTTTCCCTGTAAACAAGTCTTATCCAGTGAGGAGGAATATAAAGCAGAATTATCTGGGGATGGCTATAGGATTTTATCATGGATTGAGATAATAAAACACTCACAATGAGTCATTTGTGGTGAATTTCAGTTATCAGGATATTCTTGAATATGTGACTTGAAACAAATGACTACTTTGCATATGTGGTAGAGTTTGAAAAACAGTCCAATTAAAAGAAAATCTGGAATTATCTTGTACTGAGGAAAATAATCAAACAGTGTTGCTATTTCTACATATATTATTCCTTTACTTATGCATGGGGAAATATGATTTCCTTATTAAGGATTCTAGCCAGGTTCCATGGCTGGCTTAATCTATTTAATATTTTGAGAAACATTTCCAGATGTTTCTGGGATTTGACCCATTTTCTGATGACATTGCTCCCTATCTTCTCTCAGTCTGGAATAACTCTGGAGTTTCTTCTTCTGCACTGTTGAAGTCAGTCTGAAGGGTGAGAAGCTCACCTTCTGAGCGCCAGAGAAGGCGTGATAGAAGCAGGACACATAGGTCATAATGGCCTTCTCATCCGGCCGCAGCGTACCCACGATGTCTACACAGCACCCAGCGGGGGGGGAGAGGTTCACCAGGAAGGCAAGCAGAGAGAGAGAGGGAGAGAGAGAGAGAGAGAGTGAAGCCAAAGCTACCCAGAGCTACATGAGCTCGCTCCTGTAGGGTGTGAGAGCGAGGGAGGACTCTTTAGGTCCACAGCTTCTTCCTGTCCCCCCCCCTCGGACGACGCGGCCACAAGTTCCAGGTTGGGACACAAACACACACACAGGAAGAGGTTCACTCAGAGCACTCTTCTCAGAGAGTGAGCTTTAGTTTGGTTCATTCAGCAGCTGAGAATGATGTCTTTAATAATCAGGTGGCATTATAAACTGCTCTAAGAAACAAAAAGTTATCAATCCTATCCATAAATAAAAAAGAATAAAAAGAGAAATAACTTTAACCATCTTTCTACATTTAACAACAAATAATACTGATAATAATAATACAAATAATCCAATCTTTAGCTCTGGTTTTAAGTGCAGAAATCAGAGCATGACAATAATAATTGAAGGCAAACTACAGAATAGAGTTGTCTGATTCTTCATGCATATACACATCATAGTACTAATCCAGCAGTAAGTGAAATGACTTTGAAATAAAATGAACTTCATGTTAATCATGTTACACCTAACTAAATGATTTGCTTTTGGAGGATGACTAAGACACATTCTCAAAAGACCAAGTGAACCAAACCAAAGAGAAAACACTCACACTTGGTTTTGCTACTTAAAGCACCAATATGTTACACTGCTGCTACAATGTTCTAATCCTTAATCTGCTAGTAATTATCAAAGTATTCCACTCACTCTGTTGACAATACATCACAACAGAGTGGAGGGAGTATTTACTGCTGTCACCAGCACAGCTACAATCAGACTGTGTGTGTTTGTGTGTGTATTGCTGAGTGTTTGTGTCCCAAAGTGTTCTTGTTGAGACTCTGCAGGCTGTGGAGAGAGAGCAGCCATGCTGGACAGGTAGCAGCACCTTGTTAGTAATTGGGGGGGGGGGGTTATACATCAGGGGTCAGAGGGTACCTTCTGTGCTCCAGAGAAGGCATGGTAGAAACTGGACACATAAGTCATTATGGCTTTCTCATCTGGACGAGCAGTGTTCACAATGTCTACAAGGTGGGGGCAAGACCGTGGTTAAGAAGACACTCACACACATATACAGGCAAGACATGGGATATACACAACAGGACACACATGTTGGTACATGCACTCACATATTTTACACACAGACACACACTTAACAAGCTGTTAACAGACAGACACACAATCAGAACCTCATACACACACAGAAACAGATACAGTGAGTTAGAGATCAGTGGCAACATTTATATTCACATTAACACTGAGACTGTAATGGAAGTGAGTTTTAAATTCAACACTAAATACTGTAACTTTTTACTCCTGTACTCTTAATGATACCAATGTGCATCAGAAAATATTTTACTGACTAACAACACTAAATTATAGACAAAACCATTTAAAGTTTGTATTGTTAAATGAACGGAGGGAGAAAAGTTCAAATGATCACACCACATGTACTAATTTCATCTACAATAGGTTTGCCCCAAAAGACGAATTAAATGAAGAAAGAATTCAGTTTGACATTTGAGTGGTGTTTCTTCTCCATGTACAAAACACACTCATTATTAAAAATGTTATTATTTTCTTTTAGAAGCTAAAAGCATGAAAGGGTATTTGGAAATATAGAGTAGTCCTATTTGACATCGCACACTTTTGAATTGTAGTAAATGATACAATGTAAGTGCTGTTTCAGTGATTGAAACTGAAAACTGGAGTACGAGTAGTTAACAAATGTAAATGAAATGATAATAAGGGTCTTAAAGTTAGAGAATGAGTCAGGCAGCTTTATTAACTGCTGCCCGCTCACATCCCAGTCTCTGTGTTGCTCATGTAAACGCAGTCTGACAGACAGCTCTCAGCTCCAGACCTACCTTCTGCGTCCAACATCTTGGGGATGTCCAGGTGCTTCTCAGCCACCTCGAAGGCATTGTTCAGGTTAGTCACAGGGTCGTCCTAAACAAGCACACAGAACAATTGCTAAGTCCTACTTTTTATTAGTAGAAAGTTTAATGTTAGATTTTTTTAACAACAACATAACTACGACTTTGCTTCAAAATATGCAAAGCTAAATAAAGTGTGTGTGTGTGTGTGTGTGTGTGTGTGTGTGTGTGTGTGTGTGTACCTTTCTGAGGCTGTCGTAGTCGATGAGGTCGGGTCTGTGTCTGTGGATCAGAGCGTTGAAGGCCAGACCGTCCTTCCAGCTGTTAGAGAGAACATGAACACCAGAGATCATTCACTGAGCCTCGTCTGATCTGCAGAAGCTGGGTTAACATGCCAATAAATCCCTTTTCATTTTACAAATACTTCACCAGGGACCATTTCCTGTATCATATACTGACCCTATGAATAATCCATATAGAGTGAGTACAGTTTCCTAAAGATTTCAAAGTCACACAGCGTGAGAAATTGATACACAATGCTTTCACTGAGCTGGAGGCAACAGGAAGTCACGCCAACATAACAACAGATAGTTGGTGCAACTGCAAGTGTGAAATTAATTTTTTACCTGGTGACTAAACAATCCTACATGCGTGTCCAGTTGTGTGTATATCGCATGTCCTCTGTCGTGCCTATATATATATATATATACATATATATATATATATATATATATATATATATACATATATATATATATACATATATATATATATATACACATATACATATATATACATATATATATATATATATATATATACATATATATATATATACATATACATAGTATATATATACATATATATATATACATATTACCATATAGTATATATAATATATATATATATACATATATATATATATATATGTATATATATATATTATATATATATATATACATATATATACATATATATATATATACATATATATATACAGTAACTGTACAATATGCACTTTGAAAGCTTCTGAATCTGTCCCTTCACTCAGGCCCCGCTCACACGGGACCGTTTGCGTTTATGCACAGTATGCGTATTCAAAAAAGTCTTCCGTTCACATGCATTAGTTTCATTTAACGTGCCTGTTCAAACGAGGCCGCTGGAAACGCTGTAGTACATATGCCGGGACTGTAAGTGGCACTGTAACTTCCGCCAAAATACACCAAAAGCCGTGAAGAAGAGCAGCCCAGCAGCCCCGCCACAATGTTGCCATGGCTACCCTTCTGTTTAAGCCCCGCGGTGTATTTAGCAACATGTAGTTCATGTAATTCTCCATGTCCACTTGTTGCTGATGGTTGTGGTAGAGGAGCTGTAGATTTTGCACTAATATCTGTAGCATGGTCAGTAGCAGTAGCACTAGCAGTAGCTACTGACAGGAGGAAGTGTGTGGCGATTGCTGGTATTCAGCGGGATATAGTCATTTCCTCAGCATATGGATAAATGCAACGGGGAAGTTAACTGAAAGAAACCAAGAAGCACGTCTCCGTGGAGAGGACGCGCTCAGAAAGAGAGATATTCTCTACAAACACCGGGTGAGATCCTCCTTTGTCAATATAGTGGATCAATGCATGAAATCTGACTCTGTTTATTTTGTTTAAGGAGTATATTGGGCGTTAACAATTCTGGTTTGCCTTTTATAATATTATTTCATTCAAGAACCCCTTGTGCGTTTAATTAACACAGCTATTTTTGATAGTTGCTACAGCAGTGAGCAGGAGAGGTGGGGAGAGGTGGGGCTATCGTTATTTTTTCAGGAAATATTCGTATAGAGGTGATTACACGGACTCGGTTGACCCCCCAGAGCGTTTCGTTTGCAAATCTATCCACCTTGGGACCCGTTATCGTTTGTGGGGTCAGTTTCTATCGGCCTCGTGTAAATAATAGGGCTATACGCACGCGAAACTATGCAGATACAAGCAGTTTTCTCCTCGTGTAAACGGCGCCTTAGTGTAGTCTTTTTAATCTTCACATACTCCTGGAAGTGGCTTCACACTAAACAGTGAAACATGTTGTAGTTACTCCACCAGGGGGCGACCCTTCTACACGATTAAAGTAGTTTGTTTCATTTTATATACAGAGCACTAAACTTCCATTCAACATTTAGCTTATGAAGTAAATATATATATATTCACTTATATTCCACAAAATATTGACTTATATTCCACTATATATAGCCATGCTGCTGAAAGACCAGTGAGTCTGTTTTTGTTAATGAGTTTATTCTTAGATCCTACATATGTTTTCTTTCAGGGTTTCACTGCAGACCATTAGTCCAGATGCCCAAAACCTGTTTTCAAAGATTTGATAACCTTCAGATACAGAACTGAATTCTGAAAGAGATGTTCAATATCTTTCATTTGACCAGAACTTTTTGGTTTTTATTAAATGTGTTAATCGTGACAGCTTTCTTCTAAGAATGAAGACTATTGACACTAGATCACTCCACTTAGACACCTAAGAGTGGGATTGTGTGTGTTACCTAATGTGGAAGTTCTGCACATTGACATTCTTGTAGGGAGCGGTCTTCCTCTGGCACCAAAGGAGAAGACCCTCCTTGGCAGAGGTCTCTGTAGTGAGGAAAGAAGGAAGAGGAGCAGCAGCAGGAGAGAAGAAGAGGAGCAGGAGGCGTGTGTTAGTGAGACGTCTCAGAGAGAAGTATACTGCAATGTTTCTGAGGGAGCTAAATATAAACCGCTCAGTCCTCAGATGACGGACAGTACATAGATGTTTTTGTTTACTCCATGTGCCTGAACAAACATCACACACACATCTCCTCACTAATACACTAACATGGAGAACACAAACATATGACTAAATATTGAGTCTTATAGTGGCCCACACCCACCATGATGAGTCCAACAGACGGCTTTAATTAAACCCCATCAGAGTCATCAGAGCTCTGAGTGAGGGACACATTCACCATGCAGAATTATCATCAGCAGACGCCCTCCGAGTGTGTGTGCCTTATCAAGGTTTAATGCTGGAATTAAAAGTATATTCATTGTTCTAAATCCAGCCTACTAGGATTAATGTTGGTCACAGAAAAGGAGATGTCACATTGGACTGTGAGACGTTGTGACGGGCACTTTCTGAGAAAATATTTACCATTTATTCATGCTAAACTCATAAACACATTTAACTACTTTTAACAAAAAATTTGCCTATAACTATATTTTATTAAAAGGTTTTTAGTATTCCTCAGTTGGCCAGTGACTTCTAGGACACAAATTAAAAAAGATTGTTCCTAAAAAAGGTAGGCTAGCTTCCTTGATTGATCTCAGAATCTTCCCAATTTTAGAAATACATGTATTGGTATTTTGTGTGATTTTAGTGTCCATCAGTTATGGATATTTGTAGAAGTTGTATACGGATTCAGAATCCCTGAGTTTAAGGTGATGACGTCACAGTGCCCTTCAGCAAGGCACTTAGTCAGCTGATTTGAACGTGTTTATGCAGATAAAAGAGCACAGTGGTACCTTCCACAGAGATGTCCTGGATGGCGAAGCGGAGGATGATGGTCCAGATCATTCCCAGGGTCATCTTGGCGTTTCCGTCCACGATCTCTGCACGACAAAACAGAAATGTGTCATATGGTTTTTGCTGCATCTAGATTCACTTTGGACCATACATCGTGTTTTTACAACCTTACATCGGCTGTTCCACTTAATAACACACCCGCACTAATGTCCCACAGCTGCCAAACATACAGAGCTTTTTTAAGTGACAGGCTTTCACAGTGATTTCATTCATAAAATAATTCAAACAAAAGATTACAAATACAGTGAATTGTTAAATACGTATAGTATAAGAGACACATATTTGTAGTTAATTATAAGGACTGACTTTGTGCTCTGAAATGGTGCGTGCATTGAATCCATGAAGTTTAGAACTTGAAATGAACATATTCATTTTAAAAGATTTACATTGAAGATCTCAGTTTTCCCACAGAGCTCTACACACACACACACACACACACACACACACACACACACACACACACACACACACACACACACACACACACACACACACACACACACACACACACACACACACACACACACCACACACACACACACACACACACACCACACACACACACACACACACACACACACACACACACACACACACACACACACACACACACACACACACACACACACACACACACACACACACACACACACACACACACACACACACACACACACACACACACACACACACACACACACACACACACACACACACACACACACACACACACACACACACACACACACACACACACACACACACACACACACACACACTATGTCGTGCGGGTCACATTCCTATCATAGTTCACACAGTTTGTACTTCCACCAGCTTCATGTTCCCCTTCATCACTCTCACTGTCAGCTGTCACTGTCCCACATCGCTCTCATTCTATCAACATTCTTCATGTTCAATTACCATAATGACCTTAAGTTTTCTTTAACAGGAGCCGTGTGTCACAAGTTTTTAACCATGATAAATAATGTTTTTAATTTTACGGTAAAACTTTTCTAAAATGTAATAAAAGCTCAATTATGTTTTTATTCATTGACTTAGAAGATTGTTTATTAGCCTCCAAAAAGGCTTTACAACCATGTATTTGAACATTTTCCACTAGGGTTTAACACTGAGGTCCCTGAGGATCAAAAGTGTTGAAGAAAGAGAACATAGGAACGTGTCCTTTAAACTGTTTCTGTGGGAAGTCCTTCATTTTCAACTCGTCCCTGCCAAATCCATTTTCCGCTCTCCCATCTTTAATGTTGGCATTTTTGTCTCCAAAGCTTTCCAGTAGATGACCTTTAGTGGGCCGCTTCTTTAGAAAGGGACTCACGGTGTGTGTGTGTGTGTGTGTGTGTGGGGGGTGGCGGCACTCTGAGTTCAATGGTCAGCAGTATCAGCGGTGTCATGTAGCAGGAATGTCACGTTTGTTCTTAAAGAGCAGGAGAGAGGTTAATTTGTTCTCTTCTGATTATTCATTTGCTTTAAGCCTGTACCTCTGTGAGTGTATGTAAACAGAAGGGCAGTTTGGTGCTGTCAAATTCAAACGGAATCCTTGTTAAGCCTACACATCTTTGCATCTTTAACTGTGTGGATAGCATCTCTTTAAAATCTGTCTTGCACCACTAGATACAACATGCACAGGTTTTGGCTGTATGTCTTATGAACAATAAGAAGCTTAAGTCCTTGACTCTGACAGTTAAAGGGTGTTCCTCATGGGGCTGATTATGGCTATGCTCCAACGCAGCTGTGGGACATCATGCAATTATGGGCTGTAATTAAGTATTGATGTCGATCAGTCTTAAGAAAGTTCCCTGCTACTGAAAAGTGGGCAGTTAAAATAATCTGTGGGTTAATAGTGACTTCAGGACATTCTTAGTACTAACTAATCTCTCTGACTTTCTAACTAAACATGTGAAAGTCAAACAGAGGCTCTGGTTTTGGGGCCCATGTGTTTAGTGATCCATGCCCAAAGGTCATCTACTGTAGTGCAGATTCCACACTCAGGACCAAGTATGGCATCTTGACTTGAGATCAGGCTTAAAAGGAGTGAGGTGGATGAATGACATGTAGCTTTCATAGAGAGGTTTCAGGACTACATTCATTATGTCTCAGCACATCAACAATGGGCATTTTGAAGGGGCTTCTTTTCATGTTTGTATATGCGTGCATGAACGCATGCTTACCCTCTGCTCCAATGGAGACCAGTTTCACTCCTTTACCGGCGATGAAGTCCAGGGCTTTGTTCACGTTGTTGATCTTGTGGACCCTCATCTTGCCTCGCTCAGGCTTGGCTAACCGTTCACCTGTGGACACACACACACACACACACACACACACACACACACACACACACACACACACACACACACACACACACCACACACACACACACACACACACACACACACACACACACACACACACACACACACACACAACACACACAAACACACCACACACACACACACAACACACACACACACACACACACACACACACACATACACACACACACACACACACACACACACACACACACACACACACACACACACACACACACACACACACACCACACACACACACACACACACACACACACCACACACACACACACACACACACACACACACACACACACACACACACACACACACACACACACACACACACACAGACAGAAGGTGAGCGAGTTAGCTCCTGCAGTGACGGAGGCAGCTTGTTTCCACAGGCTCAGCACCACAACACTGTCAGACAGTTAAAGCTACAGCAGGCACCATGGTGTGACTCACAGCTCAATGTGAAAGGAAGCCACATTTCATTATGAGACCACAGCAGCTCAAATGAGTATGTTCTATGCAGGAGGAAGGCTGTCGTACAAAGTGACAGATCTATAGCACAGGGTTCCCAGTGCTTCTCCTGATGGTGAGATGTGTGATCCATACTGAGGCGGGAAACTGAGTGACCCCGCCCTGGTTTGGACAGCTCAAAGAGAGGCTGCTTATAAAGGCTGCTTATAAATGCTCTGGTGTGTGTGTGTGAGTGTGTGCGTGTGTGCGTGTGTGTGTGTGTGCACGTGTGTGTGCACGTGTGTGTGTGTGTGTGTGCGCGTGTGTTGGGCTGGACAGCTTTCCCCTGTGGTTTCTGTGTGGAACATTATCACAGCTATCACAGTTTAATTAAAAACTTTCCGAGTGAGTTTTGTGGAGCTGCGGGGGGGCAGAGGGTTACCTGAAATGGTCTCCAGCAGCAGCATCAGTTTGAGCCCATCCCTGAAGTCTTCCTCTATGCTTTCAATCTGCGTGCCGGACTTCCTCAGGTGGGAGTTGCACCACGCCGTGAACGTCTGAACACACAAACAGGAGAAACGTGGGGATTATTCACAGCCTGGGACAGTGTTTTTCTAGCTTTTATGACAATAAACTACTTTGAATCGAGAATAGAGGAGAATTCAATTAACAGGAAGGTCAGGGAGTTGCTTTGATAAGACAGGAAGTGGCAGAAGAAATGGGGAGGAGACAGATGTTATAACACGATACATATAGTTCAGAACTGCTAGTTATCAAAGTATCTTTAAAGAATCAGAATTAGCATCATTCCCACTATAAAAAACGAAAGAAAAGCCTCCTCACGTACAAAGCTCCCACAGCCTGTCCCGTATGTTCATGTAGAAACACTGCCAACCTTACAGATATATGCCCCTGAAGATATGAAACCCGACAGGAATCAAAGTGAACATCTGTCACGATGGCGTACTGAATCACAGACATCTGGAAAAATAAACTGAAATATAACACATCTAAAGCTGCATGGAGTCCATGTTTTCCAGCTCCTGGTTAGCCAACATTCTTCACAAATGTGTTCTGAATTATTTGATTGCGAGGAGTTAGTGGCACAGATGTAGGCACGGGACTGCGGGGAGCTTTGTCACGCCACTCAGTCATTTATGGCTTGTCATAAATCAACGTGTCAAAACACTGACTTTTCTCTGACTCATAACTAATGAAAGAGCTTCACAATGCTCAGTAACCAAAGGTTGTCTCGTCCATCAGATGGAAATACTTGACTTCTTAGAACTTCCAAGCTGATAACAGGAAACCATGAGTGAGTTTCATCACCATAAATGCATTACAATTAAAACAATGAAAATGTTATGGAGCTCTAAGACACAATATGCATAAGGTGAAGGGATGGGGAAAAAGAAAGCAGGAAAGAGTAAGAGAAGGAATGTTGATAGTTTTTCCCAGCAGGAAGAATACACTTGATAATGACTGAATGACCAAGATAAAACTAAGGCTGGAGCCACACGATGACGATAACTTTTCGTTATCAAACAGCTGGAGACGCTGTAGTACATATGCCAGGCCTGTAAGTGGCGCTGTAGTCCTGCCACAAAAGCAGGTGGACGCTCTGGCTCTTTTTCTCCCTCCCCGAGGCAAGCGTTTGCTCCTTCTGCTGCTTTAATTCAATGCAATCCCTCCCCGTCGAGGCAAGCACTGTAATTCTCTCCGGTTAGTCCACCAGCAGATGACAAACACCCACCTCTCCGCCTCTTCCAAGGAACGAGGGGACCGTGCGGCAGAGTTTCAGTTAGGTTTTTTTTCGCCGGTCAAGATGTCTGTTAAAGTTTAAATCTTCCGGACAAAATTAGAAAAGTGCCGGTCAAAGGTCTTCTTTGTTATTTATTGAGCTTTAAAACAAATGAATAACGACTCTATATAATAATATAAGAATAAAACACGAGCCTCTCTTTTCCTCCCCCTCTTCTGACAGCCCAGCAGCTGATCTCTGAGCAGGAGAGGTTGGGAGAGGCGGGGCTATTGCGTCATCGTTATCAGGAAATGATCGTATCGGCGTAAACACGGAGCCGTTTGGCCCCCCAGAGCGTTTCGTTTGCAGATCTACCCACCTAGGGACCCGTTATCGTTTTCTGCGTTTCCATGTCGGCCTCATGTGGCCGAACCGTCTATCTGATAGAGAACTGTAGCAGATACGACCGTTATCGTCCTCGTGTGGCCGGGGCTTAATCTGCTTCAATCAAAGAAGTAAACCAGAATGCCAGTCGATATCTTATCTTAAATACATTTGACTTTTGGACTGGCAAGATCATTATTTTGATTAGCAGCATGTTTCCTTCACTTCAGATTCACTAGGGCTGCAACTAATGACTATTTGTTTCATTGATCTGCTTATGTCAACTGGATGTGATGTCCTCGTTTTTTTTGTAATATTAATATTTGTCTAAATATAACAATAATCATTCAAATAGTTGTTATAATAGAAAAAATGTTTGCTGCCATTTTAAAACGTATTCCTCTTTCTATGTTTATGCACCATTTCCATCAAAGCAAATTCCTCATATGTGTGGACCTACTTGGTAATAAACCTGATTCTGAAATGTCCATCACAGCTTCCAAGTCCAAGGTGATGTCTTTAAAGGTTTAAGTTATTTCATTTCATGTCATCTGATGTACAGCAGAGAAAAGCAGGAGCCCTCAGTGTTTGAGAGACAGTTAAAGAAGTTTCTGACAGTTATGCATGAAAAATTACTAGTTGAAGAATGTCTTTCTGTGGACTGACTCACATCTCGCCACATATCTTCTACTTCTCAGTATTTTGCCACATAAATATTGAAGACAACTTTCCAGAAAGAGTCTGCATGTAGTTGACCTTACACCTCCTGCCTGCCTCTCTCCTGTGTTGTGTTGAAAACATTATGACAGGGTGCTGCTGCCCTGCCCCTCCCTCCCCCCAGCCCACTGTGGCCACTGGCACAAAGCACCCATTGAGCCTGGGGGATAATAGCACCCTTTAGCACCCTTCAGCCCCCTGTCCTCTCTCTCTCCGTCTCTCTCTCTCTGACCCTCCCCCAGAGTGCCGATACCAACTCACACAGACACAATGAAATATATAGAGCTAAGACTGGACACACACTGAGCAGGGAGGGAGGGGAGATACAGAAAGATTATGCCCCTGTGCCACACACAGTTAACAACTGCAGCAGGAAGTGGCACTGCAATGACTGTGTAACAGAGCATCAGAGTGCAGCTGCAACCACTGTCACTCAGACTGATCCCACTCATGCTCAAAGGGAAAACACTGTGAACCTCTTTATTTATTGATCTAAATAGGGACAAAACTAGCTTGCAACAGTTTGAAAGTGCTTTATACAAACTCATCTCTCCAGGGTTTGTGTGATTAACAGTTGCATGTTCCTTGATTGTAAGAGATGGTACAGGTAACCAAGAATATTTTTGACTGGTGACCTGTGTGTCAAGAGGTTCTTTTACAGTGTGGTAAGTTTAGCAGAGATTCAGCTAAATGTAATGTAGCATGCAGCAGCCCTGTTGGGTGCCATATCTTGCTTTCAAAAGTTAGAATACAAATATGATTTTTTTTCTTCTAACATTTCAGCTAAGCCATTGGGTCAGAAATAGAAACACAAAGGATTTTTTAAGTTGGGAAACATTGGATATAAATATCTTAGGGACGCTGTGTACAAAATAAAGAACCTTGAACTATTAGCAGCTTCACTAGTCTGCTGTGCTAACAGGAGTAGTGCCACTGGGAGTGGTGAGGTGGAGGAGAAGGAAACACAAACAGACACATGTTGAGACCTGCAGAGAGCTTAAGATCTTAACGATCACTATAACACAACGTGCTGTAGATTATACATCCTCCACCCCTCCCTCTGAGGACAGAGGACAGACCCGGCTGTATCAGGAGCTTAAAGTATCCTGTATGCTGCTGAGAGGGATGTCCATCCTGGGACAGGAGGACGTAAAACACTTCTGTTCAGTCACACTTTTTTTATTAGAAGTGTAGATCGCCACACACAGCTATTACACCTAACTTTACAAGCATTATTTAAAATGCTGCAAAAGGTTTAATATGTAACTTTAAGACATTAAAATGTCAAAATATTTACAAAGCTAGGGATGTTAATCAACATAACATTCTGTTGTGCTTGCCTGCCAAAAGCAATGATGAATTAACTTGTTGTCCAGTTTAGACCACATTTTTAAGAAACACATTGTTTAAACCAGTTGAAGGGTTTAAGTCAGCGGACATCTGGATCTGAATGTATCAGCGGAACAAGCACAGCTAATGTATGTGGTGAGCTCTCACACCTACAATCCTATAGGGGAAACACTGATCAACGTAAAACTGCCTCTTCATTGTATTTTGAGGTTTGAATTGCCGGGTTTCCAATATAGGATATGTCGTTGCCCGATTTACCCTATTCAAACTTAAATGACCCTCACCGCTAAAGGCAGCGAGCCAATAGGATGAGTGCCAGTGGATCCTGTTAAAGCTGCTCTGTGTTGGTGACACAGAGGATGAGAGGATTCCTGAGGACACAGATAACAAGCTAAAGGCTGCGTGGACGTAGCAAAGCTGCATCCCAGTGTTCAGAAGGTTTACATTTTAGTCACATGTCTCTTATCCTCCATCTACAGCTACCTTCCTCTGACCTCACTGTGCAGGTCACTGTTCAACTCAACATGTTAAAGGTCCCATGTCATGGCCATTTCTACTGATCATAATTCCATTGTTGAGGTCTACTAGAATAGATTTACATTGTTCAATGTTCCAAACTCACATTGGTTTCTCATACAGCATCTCTGTATAGTATGTGTATTCACTCTCTGTCCTACACGGCTTGTTGGAGCTCCTGCCCCCCCCTCCCTGTGAGCCCACTGTGCTCTGATGAGTCAACCACCATTACAGCGGAACATCAGTGATTATGTGTTTCAATGGCGTTTGTTAGCAACCAGAAAATGACACCAGTAATGACAAACAGAGGAGAATGCTGCGTGGGGTCTGGGTGCCGTGTTTTTAATAATAAGAGTGTTTCCAACAGCGTTACAACTCTGAAACATGTTGTTTTCTTCGCTCTGAGCAAATAAATACTACACATCATTGTAGCATTTTATCAAACAGGGAGCGTTTCAACTATGATCTACTAAACTTCACCATGTAGCATTATTGTGCACACAGGACGTGTGATGGGGTTCACACATCTGTGTTGTTTGTGTCCCAGAGTGTCTGGAAGTGTTTAAGATGTCCAACATGTCTCCATGCATGGCAGATATACAGCTGAGTCGTCACTGCTTTACTGCCTCAGTGTGGAAAACACAGGGAGCCCACCGGGGTCTAATGGGGTCAGCTGTTTGATCTCTGCTCTAACACCAAGACACACACATAAATACCTGGACCAGAGTCATCAGTATGACCCCCATACAGTCTTTCAACTCTGAACTGTGTCCAAGGGGTTAGAGTAGGCCTGTCGCGATAATCAATAAATTGACTTATCGTACGATAAATAAAAATGGACTCGATAACTTTTCTGAGCTCGATAAATTACATTTGAATATTATTTCACATTTCATTTGCAATGTTGAATGTTCAATAAAAAGTTCTGTTTGAAAGGATGTACTTGAATGATGATTATTATTATATATTATCATTATGTCAGTGGTCTAAAATGGTCTTACAACAGTGCCCACAATATTATCGTTTATCGCAATAATTTCCGGGAAAATGTATCGTCCAACAAAATTAATTATCGTGACAGGCCTAGGTTAGAGGATAGGGACAGATATCATACTAGGTTTCAAAGACAGGAACTCTGCAGTAGTGTTAAACTCTTAGACACACACAAACACGCATGACAAAAACATGCATGTGAAAGCACACACACAGACACCAGAAAACACAAGTCATATAGACTGATGCTGTCCATCTTTACACCTTCCTCTGCTCTCAGTATCACACACACACACCACTCCTTGGACAGGAATGTACTCCTTAAAGAAACACACACACCTATCATATCTTTTGATAGCTGACTTCACCTCTATTTCGAGCATTATGTGCACCTAGTGTTCCCACACCCAATTTCTCACACACACACACACCTTGCTTCACCTGCATTCTCTCCACATTGTCATCAGTGTAATTGTGTGTTTTCTGGATGACACACCTTTTTCCTTGCTAACACTGATGAGCAACTTTCACACTGTCAGTTTAATTACTGACTCAAATATAGAACACACACACATTTTTTAACCCTTCTTTTACTTGTCTGTTTTTTTTTTATGTTTAACATTTAAGTTGAATACAACTTTTGTCATATTTCTTTATTCTTTTAATTTAGTAATTTGGAACCAAACCATGAGCTGGTTGTACACTTATGGCGCTTTTCCACTGCAGGACCTAGCACGGCTTAGTACGGTATGGTTAGGCCTTGGTAGGCCAGGCTCACTTTATGCTGCGTTTCCATTACAGTTTAGGAACTGGGGTAGTAACTATAGTAACGCAGTGTAGGCGGGGCGATCGGTGGAGCGACGCTGCGTAAAACTGTCGTGACGTCATCTTCAATGCGAACCACAAAACCAAAACATCAGCCGTTAGCCGTTAGCACTCAGAGCTCACAGCTCCTCATATCTGTTCAGAAACTAGACACAAGTTAAACAAGTACAAACCACAGACTGCCTGTGTCATGGCGAGTACAGTCGCTGGTTTATTTATGTCTGTAGGCCGTTGTTGTGAGTGTGGACGGTCGGAGCATATACAACGTTAGCTTTGCCTGATCGATCCGATCTCCATTCAGAAAACACGCATTTTAAAAGGTTTTTCGCCTGCCGTCTTGTCTGCAGACCGGTATCAGTATGTTGTTACTTCGGCATCATTTTGAAACGGTCAAATATGTTCATGTTGTTGTAGTTGTAGCCCCCTTGCCAGCGATTCTCTCTGACCATTCAGCAGTCGAGAGTGTTTACGTCACTAGTTTAGCATATTCAGCCCGGTTGTTGGCCCGGTAAGAACCTCGATTTTGGAGGGCCAGAAAAAAGGTGAAAAAGTAGCTCTGGGCCGGAACTACCCCTAGTGGAAAAGCACAAAAAAGCTTAAACCGTGCTACGTGCTGCAGTGGAAAAGCGCCATTACACATTTCTCACAAAAAGTCAAATAGGTCTCACACCTTCAAGACAAACGTCTTTTTTAAGGTCTTTATCTCTGATTCATGTAATCTCAGCACAGCCAAGGTCCACCCCCCATACACACACACACACACACATTCTCTCTACAGGCTGCAGAAACACACACTATTCCCACAGTGTGCTCTCTGTGTAGATGGAATTATTGAAGCATTTATTATCTCACAGCTGAGATATTCTATGACGTGTCGAGGCTGCTGACAGACACATAAAGATGTTACGTCACTTTGTGTGAAAACTTTGCATACCAATAGCTCACACCTACTGAGTGTGGTTAGATCAAATTAAGCGTTAGTCCTCACTGTGCTCCTACTTCACTTTTATATAAGCATCCATAACCTTGCAAAGAAAGCTGCTCAATAAATCAATGTTTTACCCTCATGGTGATGTCAACGTGTGCAATAACATAGCAGAAAAGACTCGACTAATGATTGATTTCACTATCAATTAATCTACCGGGTAGTTTTTCTATTCATCGATTAATAACGAATAATGTTTAGTGAATTAATGATTAATAAAGAAATGCAAATATTTGAAGATTTGCCATTTCTGCCATTTGTGCAACAAAATGAGTTTGATGATTAACATAAATAATCAAGTTTCTAAATAAATTGAGTTGGTTGAAAGAGGGTTTCCGAGGAAAAAAGCACTTTTAAAACATGTATTTGTGTTTTGGGCGTTTTAGCTGTATTCCTGAAGCAGCACAAAAACAGAACTGAGTGCACAGCAATCAGTGTATTAATCAAAAGTGATATTGTTTATCCCTATATAGAGTTATCACATTTAACTAATACTGATAAACCCTCACAGCAAGACTGCAAAGAATGAAGGAAAAACAAAAAAAAAGTCCTGAAGAAGTTTTGTAGCCAAGGAAGCGATTCAGAACTATTAAAGGTCCCATGACATGGCCATTTCTACTGATCATAATTCCATTGTTGAGGTCTACTAGAATAGATTTACATTGTTCAATGTTCCAAACTCACATTGGTTTCTCATACAGCATCTCTGTATAGTATGTTTGTTTGTTTGTAGCCTTTATGTATCCAGGTTAAAAATCCCATTGAGATCAACGATCTCTTTTACAAGGGAGACCTGCCGCACATGGGTTACACATGTAACAGAAAACAAAAAAGGACACATACAACATAATGACATGGGTACAATTTACAAACTTATTCACAAAGACAGGTACCAGGAGTATCAAATATCAATTCCTCAAGCTGTGCTTTAAAATGATGCAGGGGAACCAAAATGCTCATTTTTTAATATTTTTTGCAGAGTGTTCCAAGCTAGAGGAGCTGCGCACATAAAAGTTGTGGTGCCTAAAACAGTCCTAGCACTTGGTACATGTAATAAAAACACATCCTGGGATCTTAGGCAATAGCTACTTGCGACTCTGTGATATCAGTGAGCAGATATAAGAAGGTAGTTTACCCAGCATGGCTTTATAAATAAACGTGTACCAATGACTGAGCCTCCGTACAGTAACGGCCCGACCACACAGCGGCGTGCGTTTAAGCTTGGCGGCGGGCGTGTCTGAAGCTTGGGGAGTTCTCCCGAGCAACGCGACCAACAACCAATCACATTAATCTCCCACCCCCGACATACAAAGCAAAAAAGCCCGGTTTTACATGTCACACTTTATATGATGAACATTTATGAGATTAATGTCTATGGTGCTATTTTATGCTACATTCCATGCTGCCTAAATATACTATCTACAGTATGCTTGCTAGCTGTCCATGGTTAAAACGAAGTAAACTCCCCAAACAGGCAAAAACCTACCAGTTTCACCCACTATCTCTGCCACCTCCCTCCATGCCTGGCTCCTCCGGTTTGTATCCCGGTAGGTGAACAGGGACTGATCGTACAAGACCGGGTGATTCCCTACCGCTATGATTAATTTCTCCTCCATTTTTTGGAATATGAGGAAATGACCTGCGGTGTGTCTCTCCCAGCATACACGCGGTTTGATTGGCTAGCGCTTGTACTGGCAGATTTGCATAAACGGGATTTGATTGGCTGATGCTTCCACCGAAGCTTCAAAAGTTGAACATTTCTCAACTTTTGCAGCGAGCCACGCCAGCAAAGCTCCGCTTCCCACAATGCAGTTCGGCGAAAAGTGACGTCACCCCATTCAAGTGAATGGTGAAGCTTTCAACGCACGCCGCTGTGTGGACGGGCCGTAAGTGATGGAAAACCTGCCTTGGCATACAGGGTACAGTGATGTGTAAGTGCTTTACAATTAGTGACAAATCTCAGTGCGCTGTGATACGCGGCATCTAACTTGTTCAGGCAATGGGCAGGTGCATTCATATAGACCAGATCACCATAGTCCAGAACAGGTAAAAAGGTCACAGAGCCTTTTCCTGGCCTCAAAAGAGAAACAGGACTTGTTTCTGAAAAAGAAACCTAGCTTAACCCTCAACTTTTTAAGCAGATTATTGACCTGAAGTTTAAAAGTGAGACAATCATCAAGCCAGATACCTAGGTATTTATAACAGGCAACCACTTCAAGTACTTGTCCTTGCACAGTAACAATATCCAAAGCAGTCTCTGGAGTCTTTTTAGCTTTTACCTTGGTTTTATCAACATTTAAAAGAAGCTTAAGCTCAGAGAGCTGAGTCTGAATAATGTTAAAAACAGCCTGTAATTTAACAACAGCCTCCTTAATGGAGGGACCTGCACAGTAGGGCCGCACGATATATCGTGTTGTGACGATAATCGCGATATGCGCATGCGCGATATTCACATCGCCTGGACGTGCGATTTAAAAAAAAAAGAAACATTTTAATTTTTTTTATGACTTGCGATATTAAGTAGGCAAATTAACTCAAACACGTCATGTTACAATTATTTTGCTGCTTGCTACTAAAGGAAAACTTGCGCGGCTCTCATGTCATGTCTCGTCCCTTCACTCTAAATTTACGCAGGGGTGCATGTCTATTAATAATTTCCATAAAACCAAGATAAAAATAAGACCATGCAGTTTCAGCATCAGCACACAGATCGATTTTTCCCCAATCAAAACCAAACAGATCATGTACAAAACCCTGCTCCACAAAATGTTTTGTGTCTCTCTTTATGACAATGCGAGGTTTACCCTTTTGGACTTTTGTGTCTCTAATTGTGGCTACAGCACAGTGGTCACTCACATCAGGACCATTTGGACCAATCCGGACTTAACGTAACGGTTCCGCGGTCGTAACGTAACGGCTCCGTGGATTGATCAATTTGGACCAATTGGTCCATTTGGGTATGGTTACGTCACTATACCCAGGAAGAAAAAAATGGAAAATGAAAAATTTCCAACGAGGTGTTCTGGGGCAGCACAGACGGGTATTTTCTGTGTTAGAGTTTTACTCGCTACAGGGTGTACTTTGAGGGTTTGTGACTCTGCAGACCGTTTACATGCAGAAAAAGCTACATAACACACAAGGGGACGGGTAATAACCGGAAAAGCATGACATGGGACCTTTAATGTTAACATGCCCTTGAGCAAGGCACTGAAATCCCTGTTGCGCCATTGGCACAGCAGAGAAACCAACAATGTTGCATAGGTTGAATTGAACAACTTCCAAGGTATAATACGGCCTGTTGTAAGAATGTTAAGCCTGCGTGTGTCAGAAGAAGAAGAAGCAAAAGTTAGCAGATGGCAGGTTGACACACAGAAAGCAGATTTGTGCTGCTGGTTTAGGGAGTTTTACAGGGACCTGCTGGCAGGGGGGACAACCTCAAGGAACTTTGATGGAGCCATGGACTGGCTGAACCAGACTAGGTTGGGCCAAACCATGCTGGCCTGTGAGTGCAGCTCAGCAACAGTTTGGCCTGACACAAGGCTCCTATTCTTAGAGGCCCAGCCATTAAAAAAGGGCTGTGGCGTGAGACACAGCAGCACTGACACCATTGTCCCTCTCTTGGCTTCAAACAGAACACAGGTTGGTGCTTGTGCTTTAACATCTGGAGCAGACCAACATCTTCCAGTCTTGACACTTATAAAACACAGAGTATCTGCATGTCCACACAGGAGAGCAGACCATGACCTTTACTAGGGCTGCATGATAGATGGTTTTTATGTGCCGTCACATC
This sequence comes from Trematomus bernacchii, assembly GCF_902827165.1. Classification (NCBI taxonomy): domain Eukaryota; kingdom Metazoa; phylum Chordata; class Actinopteri; order Perciformes; family Nototheniidae; genus Trematomus; species Trematomus bernacchii. The sequence goes on from NW_022987966.1 coordinate 23,729, forward strand.
ATATGATGTGGTTGCAATGTCAGGCAGGGCCAACTACCTCACACGTCATGTGACAACATTTTGTCTGCTTGACGCAAAAAAAGAAAACTTGCACATTGTTACATTTTTGATAACTAATCGACAAGAGAAGTGTGTCTGAAAGACCATTTACTCTGAAGGTTTCTTGGTTAAACACAGTTTGCTGCCAGGCTCTGCATTCACAAACAATAATAAACATTAATCACAATCATTCTTCAATCTATCAAACGTCTAAAACATCATGACAACTTGTTTTTTACAACCACGCTGAGCTGAGACAAAATCTAGACCCACAATTAAAACACGCACACACACCAAAGAAAAGAAAGCTGCACTCTAGATTCCATTGCAGCTTCCTTCATTCAGCAGTGTAAGAGGAGATGCAGCCTGCTACTGTAGAGCTGCTGCAGTCACAGCAGGAACACGACCCTGTCTCCAGGGGGGGGGGGGGGGGGGGGGGGGGCTGCGAGGGTCTATAGTGCTTCTTTGCTTGTGTGCGACAACTACTAGGCTGAGAAGGAGCTAAACCAGGGAGCATCGAAATGTTTTTGAGAAAGTATTCAAATCCAAATACACACACACGGCAGCATTCAGATGTGAAATGATGAACGATTAACTCAAAGCCGTGCTGCGGCCATATGTAGTATGGATCTACAGAGAGAAGAAGTGTTCATGTCCAAATGACTAGAGGTCACCAGAGGACTGCTCATCACGAATAAGGAGGAGGGGCAGAGGTTCTTCTGGTGTCATTACCCTCTCACGTCTGGACAGGTGATCATTAACATGAGGGCACAAGCATACACACAGTCTGAGGGAGCGTCGCTCTGCTTCATGTGCTGAAAGGCTGTGTGTGTGGACAGAGCACACACACCTCACACACCTGTAATGACTGTGTGCTTCTCTGCTGGCCTAATGCTCCTCAGATAAGATGTGAATTCAACACACACCGTTCTCAGCGAGCTTCAGACACCGTGTCCCGACAGACTGCAGCTCTCTGGAGGAGATGTGCTGCTCACAGAAACACAGGAAAGGAGAGGGAGGGTTAAGGAAGAAGGGCAGGAGGGGAGAGGAAATGCAGAGGGGGGAGTGGGGCAGGAAGTGATCGAGAGGAGGAGGAGGAGGAGGAGGAGGAGGAGGAGAAAGGAGTGGGAGAGTAATGAATGTGGGAAAGCGGGAATTGCTTTTACAAATACCATCATGTTTGAGTATGAATCTTGTATTGATGTTGTCCCAACAACAGTCTACTCAAATCTTAAATACCGTGGGGAAAGCAAAAAGTGCCCTCAAGCAGACTTTAAATTAAAACTGTACTTTTAAATGTACAGTGTCAATGAATCCCTAAACAGAGCTTGCCCAGCACTGCAGGAGGGTAAATGAGGGAGGGGATGGGCCTGAGGAGGAGGAGGGATGTTTCGAAGGGTGCAGTCCAGTGATTGATGTAGTGAAAACTAAATGAAATATGATGGTTTGCCGGGGAGACGGAGGAAAGGTTGAAGAGGAAGATTCATTAAGACTAGTGTGGGCTCCAATTGTGTGCGGGGGCATTCTGGGTAACCAGAGCAGGCTGTCGCATTTCTATACCCCCCCACACACACAGTCTTAATCTCTCACATGGACTATGCCGACAAAAAGACACATCAAGCGTTCTTTACTCTCACAAATATTCATATTTCCTACACGTATCTTTGTTGGAAAGTAAAGTCTATTATTTGCTGAGGCAAGTCTAAAATGTATTTCTATTCATACAAATATGTTTACCTGCCAAACTAACCAGCCACAGCCTGGTGGTGGCCTTTAGTGAAAAGCTACTATTTTATGAGGAGACCTAAAAGTGGAGAAACAGGATAGAGGAGAGGAAATAAGTGGAGGAGAAGGGGGAGGAGGGGGGGAGGGGGGTAATGTGTGGAGCAATGTGGTTATTTGTTCATTTATTTATGCCTCTTCCTGTCTTTGTTGCGCAAAGAGTCGGGCCAGGGGTCGGATTACAGCACCGCTGACAGAGGTCTGTGTGTGTGTGTGTGTGTGTGTGTGTGTGTGTGTGTGTGTGTGTGTGTGTGTGTGTGTGTGTGTGTGTGTGTGTGTGTGTGTGTGTGTGTGCGTGCGCATGTACCTATTTTAGGATCAGCAAGGACTTCTAACAAAAGAGTGGTCCAGCAGTTCTATACACAGTGGCTGTGTGATGCGAAACTGACTTGAATTAAAGACATTTTCTGCGCAAATCTGAACTATTTTTGATCAACATAATTTCATTCAGCACTTGGAAGTTTACATCATCACATTTAGCTGCACCTTACATTCATGAGCATGTAATTATCAACTTTCTCTTCTATCATATTGTGAGATGTGTCGCTTTAATTCATACTCTGGCTTGGTGACCGAAGGAAACGGTTTTTTACGTGTAGTGAACGCACCATCCCTGTAACTAAGTTGCCAATCTGAGAGTGCATATTTCAACATGATATGGACACATTGGTCCCGCTGGGAGTTGGGCCATGTTGCTCCACTGTTGCATGAACATATGTTGACACTGCTCTTTACAAAGCGCCATGGTCATTTATTCATCCACTGCATTTACATCCAGGCCTTCAGCTTAGACATGTATCCCTGCTGGGAGTAGGGATGGTACCGAGCCCCGGTATTAAAGGGGCCCCGGGGCTGAATTATTAAAGACCGTGGTACCGTTAAGCTCCGACGTTATCGGTCTCTTTATCGGTACTGGAGACATTTAAAAAAGATATGTCATATGTATTATTGCTACATAAACATTATATTGCAGTTTTAGTGTCACCAACTCCGTTTCTAATATGCAAAAAGACAAAAGAATGCGTCTGGATTGGACATTTAGCAAAAGTGCTCCACATTCAGACGGAGAAATGCACCGGGTTCGACTGTCTTTCTAGTAGCTCTGTAGCCCCATCCCCGAGTAACGTTTCCACGTCAGGTGTTATGTATGCTAGCAGCATGACACGGAGCTAACTCAATGATACAAACATGGGTTAATGATTAGAGGTAACTGAGTTATTTAATTTGTTAAAGTTTCAGCTATTCTGTTTACAGTTCTGTCATCACATTAGTTAATACCATTTGTTAAAACATTGTTGTTTCTTTTGATGTGAAATATTATGCATTTAATTTAAATAAAAAGCAATGTTAGTTTTGTTTACATTTTGTTTAGTTACTATACCTTTTTTTAATTAATTTTTTTAAAGAACCGATAAGAGTACCGTTAAAGGACCGGATCGATAAGCAGTAACGATAAAAGTAGTAGTACCGTTAACACCTTAACGGTACCCATCCCTAGCTGGGAGCATATAGAAACATATGAGTGTATCACTAGAAGACTTTGAAATTCTTCTTTACACATTTCTCTTTAGGGTAATCTGTCCTTTTGGTGGACTTTACCAAAAGACAAGACTTGAGGAAAAGAAAATATCCAGAGTTTACACAGGGATTTCTCTAGAAAATATAGTATGAGGGCGCTTACGTCACTTCAGGCCAAAATTACAGCCCCGCCCACTTTCCGGCAAAAATAATAGATTGTTCACGTGTTACAGTAAAGCTGCCGAGTCATATATTGCACCTGAAACAACAAATAAACCCAGAGTTATGGTTTCTTTTCTTCCTCTGCAGTATATACAGGGTTCTTACACCTTTTCCAAAGTCAAATTCAAGCACTTTTCAAGCATTTTCAAGGTGCATTTTCAAGCTTTTCAAGCATCTTACAGCCGTTGTAAATTACATATTTATATACACATACTTATACTCAAATGATTATTTCCCTACCTCACATTAAATCAGATGTTCTTTATGCTATAAACAACCAAATGTGTGTTTCATAATAGCATTCTACATGAGGATGAAAAATTAAAAATGTTAGAAAAGAAAACTAAGTTTAATATTGAGTGACCCATCTGTACGTAGACTGGGCATCCCATATCACCTGGCTGAGCCAATATAAAACAATCAGCCAAATAACTTTTCAATATATTATTGATTACTATTTTTGAGGTACTTTTAGGTTGGCAGTAAACACAAGTCAGAGGTAAATGGTGTACTTTTCCTCCACTACATGTATTTAATACCTTTAGTTACTTTACAGATATGGATGAATGATGTGAAATATAATCAAGTGTTAAATCAGACTTTAGTTCCACCTGGAGTAAATTCACAAGCTACCCTGCAGTATACAAAGTCATTCAAACTAGCTGCACCTTTACCAGCTTTGATAACACCTTCATGATCAATCATTATAAAACATATCATATACAATTATTAGGGATGCTCCGATCGCCAATTTTGTGGCCGATCGCCGGAATCAGTATCGGCCGATACCGCTCTCTTTTCCTCTCTCCCCCTCTACTGACAGCCCGTCAGTATCTCCTGCAGCTCACTGATCCAGTAATGAGCGACCCGACAGTGAAGAATAAATATATGTATAACTAGTTTAGCTTGTTCCAGAGGTAGATCAAATAGCTAAGTGTGTTAGGTCTAACTCTTAATGTGTGTTCTGCTCCGCTCACCGGTCCGTCACAGCGGGTGGAGCTGCAGGATTTCTGCTTCACACAGACATTGCATACCGCTATTTTATTGTCATTTTCGGACACTTAAAATACTGCCAGACTAGTGAAGCCATTTTGGCGAGCTTGTTTTGCCGCGCACAGAGAAAAGTGTCATGTATTTTACATGCAACGATAGCCTAATCTAAAATGCTCTACTACAGCGTACCTTTCGTGTGGTGTGTGGCTCGTCAGCGCAGACTCTCGCATCGTTATTGTTGCACACTTTGCAGGAGGCTACTCTTGGGCTTCGCTTGACCCTCGTCTTAGCCATGGCTTGTATTTGTCTTCTGCTAGCCAACGCTCGTTGAAACGGCAACCTCCTGGCATACTGTCATCTATCACTCTCATCAGAATGCCCAGGTCACACACGTAACAAAAACACTTGCCGGTCACGCGCATTGCGCGGGAAGGCCGGAGCGGAGCTGTTTTATGTAAAAGCAAAGCAATTAAGCGCGCTCCGACTTCTTTATTTTCTTTTAATCTAAAAAGCGAAGTAAAGCATTTACAATTTAAAGCACTTTATCCCAAATTCAAGCACCATTCCCAAAATTCAAGCACTTTTCAAACCTTGAAAACACCTCGTACAATTTCAAGCATTTTCAAGGATTTCCAGCACCCGTACGCACCCTGTATATATATAATAAGGACAGTAAAATAATCTGATTCAGAAATCACAGTTTCAGTGTCAGCCCGCTCGACCTGCCACTCCCCCAGCGGTCAGACCCACCGGACATCCCTCCCTTATTTATTCGTCTGACAGCCTATTTGACACGATGTTCATATTTTTGGAGTAATTATACCGGTTCGACTAACAGAAATGCTGTGTTCTAGCATCACTTTTACAGAGAAACGGCATTTTGGTATGAGGGCCACGCTGAAAGTAAGAGAGTGCAGCGCCCCTGTTACCCGGTTTACACAAAGCCCTGTTACAGATATGAATCCTCCAAAGTATGTGTGGACGCTCTGGCTCCTTAAAGGCCACATTAAAGAAATGGATATTCTTTTTAAAAAGGTTGATATAACTCAATGTGAAGCAATTGACAGCAGAGCGTTAACAACAGATAGCATCAATGTTTCATTTGAATATTCAAAGTCTTTAAGACAAATGTGGCAACTTAAACTCTGAGGAGAGCTACCCAAGACTTCTGAGAGCAGGGGGGAGTTGGGGAGAGTTGGACAGAGAACCAGGCTCAGTTCGTTCTGATGAATGAGTTTGTGTGGTTCCTTTGAATGTTTTGGTGACAGCTCTGCGCAGGAAGAGGATGAGGGGGTAAATACATTTAATGAGGCATTGGGACTCTTCCTGGGATTACATGAAGGGAAGAGAAGAAGGGGGGTCTGTGAGGTGTACTCCAAGTCTTTGATCCTGAACCCAGAACAGAACAGGGTCTCCTCCTCATCGCCGGGAGGGGATAGTAGAGGAACACAAGAGGAGAGGAGACCTAGCTAACATTAAGGGCCATATCAAAGGTGCAAAATACTATTGGTGTACTGCTGAATTTGAACTTCATTCATAATGTTAACATTCAAAACCAATATTGAATTGCTGAATTCTGCTTAAAACCCAGTCTTGTGTTAAAAATATTAATAAAATCTCTAGAGCGTCCAAAAGTATCATCTTATTGAAAGAAGAAAGATGTTATTATTTCTCAAATAAGAAACATGTCGGGTTTTTTTTAAATCCCAAATATTTCTTGATTTGATTTCTATGACAGCAGACAGTCGAGGCTGCATTTAAAAAACCACAGTAGAAGCTTGGATTGTAAAGAAAAACATTTCATAAAACCATACTAAATACACACACAAGTACTATTGTTCTGAGTATACACAGACCAAACTGATGTATTTGTATGCAAATGTCATGGATTATAGCTCTCCAGATGTGAAGGATGTTCCCCTCGATCATTGATCTACTGTTGCCACAGACAAACCAATAGGTTGGTGCCGAGACTCCTCCCACCTCAGCTGGCAAAACAAACCTCAACATTTCTCTTTGAATGAGTGCCAACTCTGCATAGCAGTACAAGGAAGCCAGGAGAGAGAGAGCGGATGAAAGAGAGTCTGTGGATCAACCCGGCTGAAAATGACAGACGTCAGGAATGCCAGTTCTGCTCTTCCTCCCTCTCACTCCCTTTCTACTTCATCTCCTTCTCATCACTTCTGTGTGTCATACTTTCCCTCAGATGATCCATTTCTGGGCGTGTAGAATCCAGAAACATATATATCCCCTCAGAGCAGGAAACTAAATCTGTTCATTGAACTTAACTTGGATGTTGAATAATGTTCCTCTGTAGGCCTCAGCATCTTGGGGAGCTTTGAAATATTAAAATCATTAACATTTCTGCACACAATTAAGTGAAAGTTGTGTGAATAAAAATGTATCAAAGAGTGTGAAGATTTTATGTAGAGTATTTGGAGAAAAAAAGGCAAGAATTAATCATAATTAGTAAAGACAGAATAAGGAAGAATGATCCGTCTCAGTATGATGTGGATATTTGAGGGGCTGTTTGCTTAAGATGTTGGGCCACTCTCAATTGATTGTGTTTGAGTGTTAAACTCAGATTATAGAGTAACTAAGGGAGTGTCTTTAACTTGAGTTATTGTTTATCAAGTCATGAATGATTCATGTAAGACACAAATACTAAAACTATGTTTTCAGAGTCTTTCAAATCAACTTCTATTGCAAAATCTTCAATATTAAACTGATAAGCTATAACATGTGGGGGGGGGGGGGCTCTATATCATAATAAGCCATTTCACGATGGGTTTCCTTTCTTGGCTGATATGAAAGTCATTCAGTTATGCTTCCCCCCTTTCTTTCCATCCTTAACGTGTCCTTCTATTTCTGACTTCACACACTGTAAGACACCGTTTTTGCGGATTAAAGAAAATGCTAGGTCATCTCAAATGAGCAGTGAGGAGAAGAACGACATGAGACAACAATCAAGGTCACAGAGGAGGGATCAGCACTCCTGACAGTGTGTGTCTGTTTCTCTCATATCGCGCCATCACTTCTCCTCAGCCAATCAGAAGCCAACTAATACACTTCCTGTCTTTAGAGGCACAGCACAGGAAACCGCGGGGGCGGGAGGATGTCCATGTTAATTCCACAGGAATGCAGGGAATGAATCCAACTGTACAAGACGTAAAACATTAACCCCTGAGGAAACTTGTAACATTAGCCATCTGAAGATATAAAGCCTTCCTGTCCAATCAGGCGTCACGATGACAATGGGTTCAACAAAGAAAGTGCACAGGAACTTGGTAGAGGCCTGCTGCGCTGTGATGATTAAAAAAAGCTGAGGTGACTCATGTAGAAAGCTGAGGTAAGAGACACAGAGAGACACAGAGAGACACAGAGAGACACAGAGAGACACAGAGAGCAGGATGTCTGCAGAGGGGACTGAGCTGAACCACATAATGACTGTTCACCAGAGACACTGTTCAGCCCGCAACATGTCCTCTCTTCTTGTTCTCACCTGACTGAAGGAACCAAATCAATAGGAATAAAGGCTCAAAACACTTGCATGACTAACGCTGTCCTTGAATCAAAATGTGAATGAAAAAAAATAACATACTCCACATCCTTACTTCTAGAAGCCACGCCTCAGGCAGAACAAAAAGGTGGGGAAAACTGAGTTAAAGATTACTAGCACAGGTGTTGCAATAGACACTGTTTAACAGTGGAGGGCTGCCCACAGAATGACTCAACCAGGCCCTCATTTCACAACCCACATTTATTCTCAGTTGGAACGCTTCCACTACTCTTAAAGAAATACGGTCACACACTACCGCACATGACGTATGGAGATGTGTCACCAACTCAACTGCTTCTACGGAAACATATCTGATCATTCAGAATTGTGATAACATTTAGAAAACCACTTGAAACAAAGTAAAACATTTAAATTAATAGGAAAGGGAAAGATCGAATGCCGGTATGGAGAAATTCCTAAACTACTTGGTACAGAGGGCGCAATACCTTAAAGCAATACCACAGTACAGACTAAGGAAACAGGAAACTGCCTAACAATTCCCTACAAAAAGGGCAGGACTTGTATCAGTGGGACACAGAAAGGCCGGGCTGAGAATGAGATATAGAACAACAACTTCTGACAACAGGTTCATGTCTATGCGGAGTGAAACAAACTTTACAAAGACAAATGTAGAATAACACTGTGACCTTGTGATCATTACCCCAGCATGCTATTCAAGCTTCAACTTGGCCGCAAATCAAGGTTAAATAATCACGAGTCAACAGAGATCTGTGACTGTTTGAACGTCTCCTTTGACCTTGACGGAGTTAACTTCTGCCTTTTCTGACTTAAATGTGGGTCATGGAGATTTCCAGCTGGAGTAGCACCGGGAGCCAGAGTGGTGATCCCCTTCTTTCCTCAGCCTGACCTCCCACCACAGAACCAGAGCTCTGATCACTGACTGAGCTGAGGTCATTATTATTACTACACACCCACGTGTGTGTGTGAGTGTGAGTGTGAGTGTGAGTGTGAGTGTGAGTGTGAGTACACTGTTCCAATCAGGAGGTTGGCAGGCCCGATTGCATTTGGCAGGGCAAAGCGTCAGCTGTTTGTGTCCGCCTTTTATAAAAGCGCTAGCTGAATGTTTCCAGAGCTCGGCGACAGTTCTGCAGCCCTGTTGTTGATCAGCTCAGACAGGAGGAAACGGAATCACTCCACGTGGATCTGTTAGAGAGCGTTCTGTTGTCTTCATGCCAAATAGACCGTGATGCCAGCTCTGCTGTTTACAGAGAAACACTGATGATTCTATAGTCAAAGAAAATAGTATATATATATTAAAAAGATGAAAAGTTCTAAGTCAATCTACAAGCTAATGCTTAAACTTTTTTTTTTATCAGATTGCTATTTCATGATAACATTCTGAAAACAGATGATGCTTTCATGTTAAGATAGAGCTTGGTAACAACTCGCACAGTGGCGCAAAAAGCCTTCTTTTCGAAATAAAAAGATATGTTAAAAAGGTATTTGCCATGGCATCTGGCAGCTGGTAAAACTAGTAACCTGAGACATGACCCCACAAACATCTGGGAAACTTGCAGAAAGAAGAAAAACTAGTATTTATCTAGTGCCTCCCGGAAACTGCCAAACTTTAGGATTCTTAAAATCCATCTGGAGGATTACTGGAGAAAAGCATCAGCAAAATAACAACAAAAGAAATAATTGTAAAAATGACTTGGATTGAAAAGCAGGTTATACAAAGGTATATGAACTGACTATTTGTTCAGATTCTTGTGTTTCTTGAAAGCTCATGAACCTCTGACATGTGGACGTGATTTCATGCGTTTCAACCTGTTCCAGAGAAAGAGAGTAACACTTCACCTTGGGTGTGTCTTTGCCTGTGCATAGAAATGTGTTGAGTAACGACTGACTGAAGCAAAGTATGCCCACTAGAATGACGATAATGATGAAGACGATGAAGGGGAATGACGTGATGGCTGATGTAAAAGCATTCACTCATCAGCATAAGAGCTCATGCCAAGCAGGACTACTTGTTAGATTTTGACCTGTAAAAGTACAATTCATGCTCTGTGACAGACAATAAAGTTGATCTTATCTTATGCAACACTTGTATGTGAAATGTTGACTCACAGAACACAGAAGTGGTCAAAATGATGAGTCAAATGCACACACAATCAGCAACAAGCTTTCATGTACTTTTTAAATTATCACCTTTACAGCCTATTGATTGCATCTATTCTCTTTGTTGATAAATGCACATTATCCATGTTTTACTGTTGCATAGTACACCTATATTTGCAAAAAACCAAATGCTGAAATACCCTTAATGCATGTAACAACTTAACATCAAGTATGAGTTTTTCACTACAGTAAAAGACTCACTCAAATGAACGCCTGGAACTACATTGGAAACGTGTCCACACCAATGCATACAACTAGTGTTATGGTCATTTTGAAAAGTGTGTTCTAAAACCACAGAGGCAGGTTTTAAGGATGATGCTTTCTGAACCACACATAGCTCAGAGTCCATCGATAACCATGACTGATCAAATGCATCTGAGAGCAGCTGGAGCGTGTTAGAGGAAGTTATTGGGCAGAAAGGAGAAGTCATTGTTGTGGGGGAACTGAACTTCTTCCTTTGTATTCATCTAGAGAACTAATTTATAAAATTAGAGTTGAATATTCCTGCAACTAATATTTGCTCAATGCCTTTACAGGCACATGGTGGTATCGTTCTGACTATAGCATGTGAATGTACCTCAGTGCGAGTAAACGCCACTATAAATAGAATGAGTCATTGCTAATCTCAGCCCCCAACACACAGTTACTCAGTGCTGCGTTATTTTAATCATTAAGGGGGGGGGGGGGGGGGGCACACCAGAGACATGAGCCAGAAAACGTGCTCTGCTGGCAGCCTCCCTTCATCTGACTGCTACACTCACACTGCTGATAATCAAGTTAGGACATCAAAAGGCATGAAGAATACAAAGTAGAGAGGGGGAAATAGAAACACCAAAACACGGCATGGTTTGTTACTTAGTGATTGTGAAAGGTAAAGCAGGTCTGCCTTTTTATGAGAGTCATTTGTGTGAGTGTGTGTGTTATGAGAAGCATGACATTGTAACAGCTATACATCTTCATTCCTAACATTCTTAGCCCTTTTTGCTGCTGATCTCATGTGAAACCTATGATAGCTCAAATGAATGCACCCACCTGAGAGAGAGAGAGAGAGAGAGAGCGAGAGCGAGAGCGAGAGCGAGAGCGAGAGCGAGAGCGAGAGCGAGAGCGAGAGCGAGAGCGAGAGCGAAGAGCGAGAGCGGAGCGAGAGAGAGAGAGAGAGAGAAGAGAGAGAGAGAGAGAGAGAGAGAGAGAGAGAGAGAGAGAGAGAGAGAGAGAGAGAGTCAGGACAGTAGTATTTCATATAGCCAAAGCAAATATTCAGAGAGAATCATGTGGTGCTCCAATTAGACAAATAGGGTAGAGGTAAGTGTGTGTGTGAAAGGGAGAGAAAATGTGGCCAAACAGGAGTTTCAGGCCGGCCCAGTTGCCCAGCAGCAGACAGCATTGTCACGGTAACAGGCTCTTCCTGCCCCTCCTCCTCTCAACCCGCCTCGCAAGCTTTTACCTTATAAGGCAACGCATTTCACACACACACCCACACACACACACACACACACACACACACACACACACACACACACACACACACACACACACACACACACACACACACACACACACACACACACCACACACACACACACACACACACACACACACACCACACACACACACACACACACCACACACACACACACACACACACACACACACACACACACACACACACACACACACACACACACACACACACACACACACACACACACACACACCATTTGTATTACCATGTTATTCTACTTAAAACACATTGAAATCAAATTTACACAATTGTGTCCATTGTGTGTGTGTTCTAAGCACAGGAATGTGAAACACGACTCACACACCTTGCCCCCCCTGCTTCCTCTGGAGTAGCAGGAAGACACGGGAGAGAAAAGCAGATGAGAGGTACACACAACGAGCAGAAAGGTGGCGTGCACGGAGACAGAATTGACAGAGAAGAATCAAGAGTGTAAAAGAAAGTTTCAAAAGAGAGCACTCAATACTTCCTGCCAAACACCGCTTAGAAGTGTGTGTGTCAACAGAGCTTGTGCGTGTCCTGAGGTGGCCTCGGCTCTTATTTGGTGAATTGTAAAACCCTGTGTGAGTTTGCAGTTTCTCAGGAAGTCTGATATCATGTTGTGCTGCTCAGGGCTGAATTTAAAACGCCAATTAGACTGGAATTATATTTTGAAGACTATGGTTAAATTGCTGCAACATCTCAGATCTTAAACAAATGATTAGACTGTTGGAATGGAATCCAAACCGTCTTTTTTAATTAGGTAGGATGCAGATTGCACTGTTTACCTATAAGCCTTATATTTAGGATATGGACATGCAGGAGAAAGAAAGAAAAACAATCCATAAATACTGTTTATGTATTCATTGGAATTTTATAATTTGAAAGAGCTTTAAACAATACAGGAAAAGAAAAGGTTGGACACGCACCATTTACTGCACCATTTGATTTCTATTTCTGTTTCTTGCACTATTGGTTAGTTTTATGTCAAGGTATGCTTATGCTGCATTGTTGGAGGAGCAGAGGACTTCAGGTTTTCATAGTCAAGCTGTAGCTATTGCACATATGACAATAAATCTTTGAGTCTTGAGTTGGCGGGTACAAGTTTTCAAATTTAGATAATACAAACTGTTTCCAGACTTTTCAAGGACTTCCTGGTGCTGCAAGTCATAAGTAGAGGAGGAAGGGAGAGAGGGAGGGAGGGAGGAGAGCTCGCAAAGGAACTGAGAGGGTCTGGACTCTGTACAAGGAGCAGCACATTGTTTGTTCCTCTGAGTTTCCGCTTGTTGATGAACCATACAAAACACACACACACACATAGGTCTAGCCAAAACCACCACCCCTTGGTCAGCTCTGTCACACATTCCAGAGCTCACCCTGCCCTGTATGGCTTCATGACTCACGGCCATACGCCTGTATAACACACACACACCAGAGTTCCCGTTAGAATACTTTTTTGCCGGTCAACATGTCCGTTAAAGTTGAAATCTTCCGGACAAAATGAGAAAAGTGCCGGTCAAAGGTCTTCTTTGTTATTTATTGAGCTTTAAAACAAATTGATATGATTTGATATTAAACAAACTAATTATAGTAGATTAACTACATTATTCAAAAGTGTACAGTAATTTACAAAAACGCAGGAATAATAAACTGAGCGCTCTCTTCTTCTCCTGACAGCCCGCCAGTATCATGCAGCTCGCGGATCCAGTAATGAGTGACCCGACAGTAAAACTAAACATATCTATAACTAGTTTAGGTAGTTTGAGAGGTCATTCAAATAGCTACGTGATATTCTAACCTGAAGTGTGTGTTTTGTTCCGCTCACCGCTGCAGGTGATCATGCAGAGATGCGTGTCGACTCGTCAGCAGCAGCTGATCTCTCCCGTCAGATTAGACTTTACTCACGTTTATGTCCATATCGATCAGATCTAGCTGGTTCTAGCTAATGATATGACTACCTGCTTATTAAAAGACACCTAAACAATAAGCGTCGCTATGCAACGGGGTGAGGCCACAAAGTATAGCGCAGCATTATGCATTTGTTTACATGCCCACCGGAACCCAGAGGCATTACCAACAGATCAACGCACAATCAACCCATACAGGACATCTCTTTCTCCACATTAAGTGTAGACATTATAATTGACTATTCTTGTCTGTCACATACTCTTCTTGTCTGTCACATACTATTCTTGTCTGTCACATACTATTCTTGTCTGTCACATACTCTTCTTGTCTGTCACATACTCTTCTTGTCTGTCACATACTCTTCTTGTCTGTCACATACTATTCTTGTCTGTCACATACTCTTCTTGTCTGTCACATACTCTTTCCATACTCTTCTTGTCTGTCACATACTCTTCTTGTCTGTCACATACTCTTCTTGTCTGTCACATACTCTTCTTGTCTGTCACATACTCTTCTTGTCTGTCACATACTCTTCTTGTCTGTCACATACTCTTCTTGTCTGTCACATACTCTTCTTGTCTGTCACATACTCTTCTTGTCTGTCACATACTCTTCTTGTCTGTCACATACTCTTCTTGTCTGTCACATACTCTTCTTGTCTGTCACATACTCTTCTTGTCTGTCACATACTCTTCTTGTCTGTCACATACTCTTCTTGTCTGTCACATACTCTTCTTGTCTGTCACATACTCTTCTTGTCTGTCACATAAGTGGCGCAACTGATGCGGTATTGTGCTAACTGAGGGGAAATTAATTTTGACCGGAGAGATTTAGATTTGCCGGTCTTCAGCATATTTTACCGGTCAAAGTCCGGTAATTACCGGCTAACACACACAGGATGTTAAATATGAGTTGTTTTGTGAAAGAAAAGCAGGAAACTGGTGTGTGTGGTAACGCTAATTGTTAAGTCTATTAAAGTCTATTAAAGACTCTTGAATCCTTCAAAAATCTCCTAAAACTCAATTATTCACTCTAGCTTTCAAACTCTGATCAACAACCCCCCCCCCCCATTTTACTCCGCACTTGGATTATGACTATTGTTTATGTTTTTTTTTATTGTTTTCTTTGTCTGGTTTCTGTTCTGATTTTATGTAAAGCGTCTTTGAGCATTTGGAAAAGCGTTATACAAGTCCCATGTTTTATTATTAAAGTTAAAGAGTGATCAGAACCTGTGAGCGGTCTCTTAATCTGTTACTTATAGACAATGTTGGAAGTACTCAGATTCTAAAACACTGTGGAAATACTTTACTACAGGTTAAAGTACTAAAGTCAAACCTGACTCAAGTAGAAATATGTCAGCTTTCCCAAAAAAGGTTTGGAGAAGATACCATTTCCAGCTGATCCTCGAGAGTTGTTAAATATCTGAGTTCAGCTCATCAAGTAGGCTTTTCTCAACACATGGAGAACCCACATCTGATGATGCATGCTTTGAAAAAGGATGGGGGAAAATAATAACTAAAGCCGTCAGACATATTGTATGTAGTGGAGTAAAAAGGAAAACAAATCAAGGGTAAAGCTGCATACAATGGAAAGAATGACTTGCACCTCTAGTAATTGAGTACTTAGTTACATTCCAGTAGTGCACACCAGAGTTCCCGTTAGCCGGTAATTACCGGACAATGACCGGTAAAATATGCTGAAGTCCGGCAAATCTAAATCTCTCCGGTCAAAATGTCCGGTCAAAATAATTTTCCCTTAGCGCAATACCGCATCAGTTGCGCCACTTATGTGACAGACAAGAATAGTATGTGACAGACAAAAGAGTATGTGACAGACAAAAATTGTCAATTCTAATGTCTAACACTTAATGTGGAGAAAGAGATGTCCTGTATGGGTTGATTGTGCGTTGATCTGTTGGTAATGCCTCGGGGTTCCGGTGGGCATGTAAACAAATGCATAATGCTGCGCTATACTTTGTGGCCTCATCCGGTTGCATAGCGACGCTTATTGTTTAGGTGTCTTTTAACAAGCAGGTAGTCATATCATTAGCTAGAACTAGCTAGATCTGATCGATATGGACATAAATGCGAGTAAAGTCTAATCTGACAGGAGAGAGAGATCGGCTGCTGCTGACGAGTCGACACGCAGCTCTGCATGATCCCCTGCAGCGGCGAGCAGAGCAAAACACACTTCAGGTTAGAAAATCACACGTAGCTATTTTAATTACCTCTCAAACTACCTAAACTAGTTATAGATATGTTTAGTTTTACTGTCGGGTCACTCATTACTGGATCCGCGAGCTGCATGATACTGACGGGCTGTCAGGAGAAGGAGAGAGCGCTCCGTTTATTATTCCCGCGTTTTTGTAAATTACTGTACACTTTTGAATAATGTAGTTAATCTACTATAATTAGTTTGTTTAATGTCGAATCATATCAATTTGTTTTAAAGCTCAATAAATAACAAAGAAGACCTTTAACCGGCACTTATCTAATTTTGTCCGGAAGATTTCAACTTTAACGGACATGTTGACCGGCAAAAAAAATATTCTAACGGGAACTCTGGTGCACACACACACACACACACACACACACACACACACACACACACACACACACACACACACACACACACACACACACACACACACGGGGTGGGGGGGAGGATCATCGCAATCCCTTTCAAATGAGCCCCCGCCCCCCCCACACTCTGCTGTATGTGGAGCAGTCCGGGCTGTGTAGACAGTGAATCAGTGACAGTCTGATCCATCTGCATTCTGACAATAGACCACAGTAACTAACTTTTACAAACTCTTCAACATTTCACATAATCCATACCTATGGATGAACTAAATCTTTAGATTAGGATAGTTACATCAAGTTTAATGTTACAGTAAGATTAGAAATTGTACGGACCAGATGGGATATTTGAAATGAAACTAACAACTATGAAATGACAGTCAAACAAGCAGAGTTCACTTGAAAACAGGCTGATCAAACTGCATCAATCGGTCCTAGAGGATTCATGCCAGTAAATATTGCATTATTAATGAAAGTATGTATTCTACTGATTCAGAGCTTTCAGAATGATTTGCCTGATTCAGAGCTTTCAGAATGAGGTGTTTCAGCAGAAGGGGAGATTTAGAAATGCTCAACTTCCTTTTCTCACATTCACACCTCATGTCTAAAAGCTTCTGGTTTCCTCCCTTTGACTGCCGCCTCTCTTCCAAGAACTGAGAGACTTCTGGTTCACATGACTGTTTGCAGAGCTACAGCGCTGTGTTTAAAGGACATGTTCAGTGTGTGGCAGCTGCTGCATTCAGCTGCTGATCACCTGGAGATATTTAGAACATTTTCATTTAGAAAATCCTTATGCAGAGTTTTAAAATGCAGGATACTACCGCAGCCATATTGGTACCAAAACCCTGCTTCAGGGCTGTTGCTAAGCAACCTGAGAGTACAGCATCTTATTTTTAGAAGGTTTAAAATGCATCTCAGCACCTGCTGCCGGTAGTATGAACCAGACCAACTCTGGAGCCATGTATTATACTGCACACTTCTACAAAAAGCATGTTTATCCTTCATCAAAGAATGACTGCTAACCATCTCATTTGTCTTTCCTCTATCATCCACCTCCTCCATATTTATCCTCACCCTTCTTATTCCACTCATACTCCTCCAAAATACATTCCACACACTCCTTCCGGGATATGTGACAAACTCTGAAACTTCTTTCAAGCAAAGCCTCTCATGACTACAAAGCACAGCTGGACATCAGGACCTCTCAGTTGTCAATGTGTGCATGGAGCAAAAAGAACCCAATGATCAGAGAGGTGTTAAGAGAACACGTTAGCACAGAACACGTTAGCACAGAACACGTTAGCACAGAACACGTTAGCACAGAACACGTTAGCACAGAACACGTTAGCACAGAAAGTGTCTCATATGGTGACGAGCTCAGCAGGAAACTCTGCAGCAGCATTCTCCCGCTGCAGCGCCGAACCGCCATGTCTCCACAGCCAGGCGTCAGAAGCAGAGCGCTGAGCTCATGCACACACACACACACACACACCACACACCACACACACTGACTGGCTGTGAAGCCCCTGCAGGGTACCAGGGAGTGTGGTGACTCCTCACTCCCCACAGCGCTGTGAGTCAGAGCAGGGCCAACAGAGGAGGCTTTGTTAAGCAGGCCAACGGTGGCTAAATAATCTCCTGCAGGCCAGCTTTGATTGGATCAGACAGGAGAGTGGGCTCGTGGTCGGCAGCAGCGAGGAGAGAGGACTTCCCTGACCCACATTCAGACCTCAGATCAGAGACCTGGACCCTTTCTGCAACAGGAGTTTCAAATCGGACTTTGTAATGAATGACCAGTTTAGATGCAAAAAATGGTTCAAGAACAAAAGTGGCAGTCAGTCAAACCGATTCTCACCATGCGTGGTGTTACATGCACCTTGTTGCTGTTCTGCACACAGTTCAAACCTCCACCGGCCTTAACACCATCTATATCAGCACACCAACTTCTCCACCTCAGCAAAAGATAAAGCTGGAAATGTTTTACAATATTGTTTTATATTAAATGTCTGGCATTTCCAAAGGATTTCCTTCTGCGATCATTGGAAATGTGCATTATTTTAAGAGTTTATTGTTACAGCTTGGACAAATTGCAGTTCTGTAGGCATCCCCTACTTTCTTGGCCAGCCATCTGGTCCATAGAGGCGGGGGGTGAAGCACATGTACACACAGTGATCGGTCTGTCTCTCTGGCCTGACTCACAGGGCTCTCCTGGCTGTTTGCGTGTGTGGTGACTTTAGATTTGAAACAGGGGTAGGGGCAGACAACCACAGAAACCACAGAGCCTTCCTTCCTCTGTCTTCCAATACAGGACTCCCAGGAGGGAGAACACAGTGCTGCAGTCTGAGTCTCACTGTGGAGTTATTCTTTAAGCCATTTATTACAATATGTATATTTTCTGGGTGCTGAAAGTAGAAGGAAATCTCATTGTTGTCCATGGTACAGATTCTCCCATCTTTTCAATTCTCTATGCTGTCCCCAGGAAAGACTGCCGAAAAGTTACACAATCAAACAAATCTGAGGGAAGAGGAAAATAACCCTCCTGTTTCCCATTTGTGTGGTAAACCCCGAGGCTCACAGAAGCAGCAGCATGTTGGGAGCGTCTGTCTTTTCAGCTGCATAAACTGCCAGTGAACCTGCAGTAAGAGCTTCTCATCCTCCTGACTGCACGGAGTCTACACGGAGTCTACACGGAGACACTTGGAGGATGTATATCCAAAACTGAAAACAGCATTCCTGATTTCAGATTCAGAATAATCAAGGATCATCTAATACAAGAGAGAATACATATGTTCCAATATGCCAACACTTCCTTTTAGGTCTTGAAATACGTGTGAATGTATGATTTCATGATCTCATCTTTGTGTTGTAAAACTCCCTATCCTTCATCCAATGTGTGGAGGAGCAGAGGAGCAGAGGACTTCATCCAAAGCTCGAGGCTTGTAGTCTGAGGGAAATCCTCTGTACTATGATAGATTAAAAAACTGATTGAAGTTCTGAACAGGACCCAGGTTGGGCCTGGAGATGCCTGACCAGAAATATATCCCACACTACAAATAGAAGCACCAGAGCTCAATTTACACGCACACAGAAAAACAATTGTAACACCAATGGCCAGAATCAGAAACAGGCTTAAAATAGCAACACTCTGGTTCACTTATTTTAGTCTGAACTGGTTGCCTTAACAACTGATATACAAGAGAAGGGATCATGTGGAGTCAGAGAGGGAGAGTGCTGCGTGGGGTTATCTGCTGAAGGCACACTCACTAAATATTGAATGTTGCTGCTGTCCTGTGCCCTGGAAGCAGCACAGGTTCATTGATACCCCTCGGAGTGTCTGCTTCACGTGTGCAAGCCCGGAGAGACTGTTCACAATTTATAAATTCACACACACTTACAAATCTGGATTCAAGCCAATCACCTGGCCCATTTGGTTTTTAAATGTGCTCCGTTTACTGTGGTATTCAGGAAGTAAAACATGTTATGTTTCTATTTGGTATGAGAGCTTAAGTGGTGATGATTTGCAATTTTTCTTTATGAAAACAATCATGTGTCATGGTAAGCAGGTGTGTGTGTGTGTGTGTGTGTGTGTGTGTGTGTGTGTGTGTGTGTGTGTGTGTGTGTGTGTGTGTCATACAGGGAAATAAACTGAGGAACATATTGAAAACAATAGCTGCAGTTCAACTTTGCTTCTAGCAACTTCCTCATCAACAGTTTAAATGTAAGGATAAAGTAAGCAGTGTGTTTTCAATAAATGGATGTTTTCAAAGTAAATGGATAATCGTTTTTAATAATCGTGATATCAATTATTGACCAAAATAATCGTGATTATGATTTTTGCCATAATTGAGCAGCCTTAGAGTGTGTGTGTGTGTGTGTGTGCGTGCCTGTGTGTGTGTCTGTGTGTGTGCGTTTAAATAAGTGATGCACACTATACACTGTCTGCTGTGAGCATGCGTGTCCTCTCCTCTTCACCTCCTGCCCCAGTTTGAAAACATTTAAATAATACAACAGGAGGAAATGAGAGACAGCCGCAGAGGAATCACACACTCAATCACACACGTAGTTATAATCATGTGTTGTCTAATCTTCACCTCTATTGTGTTTAAAAAGTCTCTGTGATGGGGGGGGGGGGGGGGGGGGGGCTTTGTCTGGACACCACAACAAACATTAAGCAATGCATACAGATCCCAGAATTATTTTCAGGCTTGGGTCCAATTCAGTTCACTTCAATGCTGCAGTGTGAGATTTCCACAAGAACAAATAAAGTCCATTTCTATTGTGGAGCAGCTACTCTCTCTGAACATCCTGGATGTGGCGATACAGACACATCAAGGGGCTGTGTGCCTCCTGGTCATTTCAAATGCAGGAAGAACTGTCTAACATCATCACCTGTCAATAATAATGTTGGTACATACAACATTAGTTGTAAGTTAGCTTGGTTGGTACCAAAAAATGAATTGAGAGAAACCCACCAAAAGCATTGGCATTCATAATGAGGGGGTGTCAGTCACAGAGTCCAAAGTCTTATGAGTGTTATCTAATATATCCCAATCGCTGCTTTAGGACAGACATAATTGGTCTCAACTCAAATGAGGTTTGGCTTACTCGTATGATCGTCATTTATTTTGTATGTGGTGAGAAAAGGCTTGCTGTGATCATATTTACAATAAGGAAGATGTAGCATGAGGCCTTAACTCACGGCTCACCAGTTCTTACCAGACTAGCACAGCCTGTTTGTTGTGCTCTCTCATCTCCCTCCCTGTCTCTCACACACACCCTCCCCGGAGGGATAAGAACCTGTTTAGGCGTGGTCATGTATGCACATGTATGGATTCTAACCTGCCTCAGGTTGCTCTGAAGGAAAGAGGCAATAAAATAAAATACATCAAGGATTTCTTTCTTAGTTAAATATTTGTATGACACATTCGTTATTTTCATCACGTTGGAACCTATGCAGTGTGTTACGGATGGGCGATGTTTAAAGTCAAACCAAATAGCATCAGCACAACAAACTGGCAATTACAAGTGTGTGTGTGTGTGTGTGTGTGTTCCCGTTAGCCGGTAATTACCGGACTATGGCCGGTAAAATATGCTGAAGACCGGCAAATCTAAATCTCTCCGGTCAAAATGTCCGGTCAAAATAATTTCCCTTTAGCGCAATACCGCTTCAGTTGCGCCACTTATGTGACAGACAAGAAGAGTATGTGACAGACAAGAAGAGTCAATTATAATGTCTACACTTAATGTGGAGAAAGAGATGTCCTGTATGGGTTGATTGTGCGTTGATCTGTTGGCAATGCCTCGGGGTTCCGGTGGGCATGTAAACAAATGCATAATGCTGCGCTATACTCTGGGCCGTTCTCATTTCATCAAAAATCCCCCTCCTCGACTCCTCGGTCCTCCGGTAGTGACCCGGAAATGAATTTTAGCGCGCCATGTTGAAGGACATCTCATTTCTCTAAATGCACATCGAGGACCGAGCATCGAGCGTGTGTGTGTGTGTGTGTGTATATGTCCGCATCTGTAGCCTGTTATTGTCTCATTATACCGCACTGTCAATGAATTCAAAGTAAATATATAAGTGGTCATAAACACATCTGTCCATCAGACAGAGGGCTGCTGTGCCTCCCGTCATCATTAATGGACGTCTCTTTAAAATGACCGCTCAGAGGAGAGGAGTTCTCATTTCTCTAACCGCCTGCTGCTTCCCCTCCTCTCTCCTCGGTTCCCCTCCTCGGCTCCTCCGCTCGCATCTCCTGTGGGCGGGACTAAGTCTCGAGGATAGGAGTCGAGGAGGGGAGTTGAGGAGGGGAATTTGATGAAATGAGAACGGCCCTTTGTGGCCTCACCCGGTTGCATAGCGACGCTTATTGTTTAGGTGTCTTTTAATAAGCAGGTAGTCATATCATTAGCTAGAACTAGCTAGATCTGATCGATATGGACATAAACGTGAGTGAAGTCTAATCTGACGGGAGAGACCAGCTGCTGCTGACGAGTCGACACGCATCTCTGCATGAGCCCCTGCAGCGGTGAGCGGAACAAAACACACACTTCAGGTTAGAATATCACACGTAGCTATTTTAATTACCTCTCAAACTACCTAAACTAGTTATAGATATGTTTAGTTTTACTGTCGGGTCACTCATTACTGATCCGCGAGCTGCATGATACTGACGGGCTGTCAGGAGAAGAAGAGAGCGCTCAGTTTATTATTCCCGTGTTTTTGTAAGTTACTGTACACTTTTGAATAATGTAGTTAATCTACTAGAATTAGTTTGTTTAATATCAAATCATATCAATTTGTTTTAAAGCTCAATAAATAACAAAGAAGACCTTTGATCGGCACTTTTCTACTTTTGTCCGGAAGATTTCAACTTTAACGGACATGTTGACCGGCAAAAAAGTATTCTAACGGGAACTCTGGTGTGTGTGTGTGTGTACACACACCATTAAACTTGTCCAATTGCCCAACAGTGTGGGTACCACAGAGGTGTTACTTCCTGCTCTGTTCATGAGGACATTACATTTATTTGCTGTAATTTAGGCCATAAGAGAGACCTTTGCTCATGTAAAGTCATCTCACGATCATTTACTTGATGATATTCTAAACTCTGTGGTTGTTTTTTATGGCACTAAGTGTGATTACAAATCAAATTTCGATCAAAAGTCTAATGTTAAACCTCAGCAGTCGCTTCCATATATCACAGCATCCCCACATTTCTGTTCCTCTCTGTGTCAGAGGGAAGTCATCTGCTCATCTGTGCTGGGATATACAAAATGTGTTGCAATAACAAAACGACACCCGATAAGCATCTTCTAACTTTGGATGCGAGCAACACCTAAACAGCACACAGGAAACCACCACATTGAATAAAGTGTGCTGGAGGTGAGGGCAGTGCACCTCTATCTACAGCTGCAGTGTGTGAGCAGCGCTGCGTTCGCCTCAGTTACAGCTGCTGAGGACACTTTAAATAGCAACGGTGAGAACAGGGTTTTGCTTCTTGCTCAAATGTTGGATTCAATTTTGATTACATTTGAACTCCATCGCTCCCTCTCAGGTACAGGATGATAGCAGAGCTCTGAAGGGTGGGGTCCAAAAATAGAGAGGTTGTAGCCTGACAAATACATGATGAAGGCTACCTGCACTCTGCAGAGAAGTCACAGTGTCACACGCAATAGTGATGCATCAATTTCAATTTGTGTATGCACTATTATAGTAGTATGATGCACATTGTATGGATTATAGGGCTGTCCCGAATACCATTTTTCGGGCTCCGGATATTCGGTAGTAATCAGCAGCGAATATTCGGCCCGCGCGGGGGGGGTAATCAGCAGCGAACCGCTTCAACACGTGTATTTCGGTGTATTCACGGCATTGTTATTCTACAGTATTGTTGTTTTATAGTTATTTGTTAATATAACCCAATTTGTGTTCTTTGAAATTGAAAAGGATATCGCATTGTGTTTGTTACTTTCGTTGCAATTGTATATGTCTTAAGTGTAATTTGGCTTGGCTTCCTATTTTGTATGGACATGCTTTTATTTTGAAGGAGAGTTAGCACTGTTGACAGGAAGTTGGTGTTGCTATGGAAACAACGTGACGGAGATTAACGGAGAAAAGTAATATCTACATATAAAGACGGAGAAAGTAAACGATAACGTTTATGGTTAAGTGTTAGCACCCCCGAAGAGGCACAAGCTCTTACGTTGATATTGGAGATTTCAATAAATTCAATTTGAAAAAAAAACGGGAAAAAAAACGAAAAAACGAATAACGAAATTGAAACCGGAATAGTACTCCAACGAACGAATATTCGGATACAGCCCTAATGGATTATACATACAGCACTATTAAACACCTACAAACAATGAGAGCTGGCTATGATCTGATGGAACTGCTTACTTTATCCTTACATTTAAACTGTTGATGAGGAAGTTGCTAGAAGCAAAGTTGAACTGCAGCTATTGTTTTCAATATGTTCCTCAGTTTATTTCCCTGTAACACACACACACACACACACACACACACACACACACACACACACACACACACACACACACACACACACACACACACACACACACACACACACACACACACACACACACACACACACACACACACACACACACACACACACACACACACACACACACACACACACACACACACACACACACACACACACACACACACACACACACACACACACACACACACCACACACACACACACACACACACACACACACACACACACACACACACACACACACACACACACACACACACACACACACACACACACACACACACACACACACACACACACACACACACACACACACACACACACACACACACACACACACACACATTAAACTAGAGGGGGAAAACTCTCAAACTGCACTCAACCCCCCCTCACCAAGACCCATAATATAATGGTGCCCCCACCCTTCAACCACACCTAAACACATATCCTTTTCTTCTGCTAACTTCCAACAAACAACACCCCCTCTGACTCCTCTAAAACACAGAGTCAGTATCAGAACACACACAGTGACACACAGTCTAAGCATAACCCCCTGACATGAGTCAGCTCGAGGGGCCATCCATCACTGATCAGCTCTGAGGCAAATAAAACACAAATGAAGGGGCAGAAAGTGTTCATTTGTGTGTATAAATATCTTCAAAATTCAAACATCACATGAGACAAATCACTGAAAATGTACCCATGTAAAATATGACATTTTCCATCCTGCATTTAAACCAAGCGGCAAACTCTGGGGCAGAGTCCTCCTCTGCCCCCAAATGCAACGCCCTCCTCTCACACAAAGAGTGGGAGAGAAACAGACCGTAAAGAAATCTCTTTGAAAGAGAAACACATTAGGCTCCAGCACCTCCACACAGGCCCACTGCCGACCACTGTCAATCCCGGCCGGGGGCTACACCCTGCACCACATCTCTCAGCTGATTGGACCTGGGGTTAGGTCTGCATCTCCACTTTCTGTCTGCACTTTGAACCGGCCTGGAAACAAAGCTTCCAAAGTGCAATCAATCTCAGGGTGATGGTGTCGGAAAACATTTCTGCAAACAAATATTTGGAGCAGGGATGGCGCCATGACTTCCGCCACATCGTAACCAGCTGGAAACTAACTCCCACCCCCCCACCCCCCACGAGCACCCCCTGCTCCCAAGGCGGATTCTCCCTCTCGTCTCCACCGCTCAGACCACATCTGCAATCCTGCAAACTCTTTTTTCCCCCCGTCGTGCAAAAAAAACAGGACACCCCGCCCCCCTTTAGTAAAAAGCCCCCTCCCACTGGCCTAGCCTGCTATAATGGGCCACCAAAGGAATGTTTCCCCCTGCATGCTCTCTCACCGCCGCTATTGGCAGAGCTGAGAGAAAGACAGAGGGGGAACAGGGAGGCTGCATTCCTCTCTGCTCTGTCCCCTCGCTGGCTGTCTGCTTCACTGCCTGCTCCTTGTCCAGCTCCACAGGCAAACTCTGGATCAGCTGAGGCTGAGGGCTTTCCCACAGCTGACCTGGAATCAGCTGGCAGTGTAGCTCACGGCCTAAATGCCTACAGACACTCACTACTTAGTAAACTCCTCTAAGTGTGTTGGAAGAGGAAGTAGTGTCTCCCCTTCACTTGTATTCTTGTAAAGCAGGAAGAGACCCTGGAAGTTAGATCATCACGACGTTGGCTGTAGTTGAGATTTCTTTGTTATTTTGTTATGATTACTTGATTGTTTACTAAAAAGAATAAGAATAATTGAAAATAGAGGAGAAAGAAGGATTCCCATCAACGGTTTTCCAAAGCAAAATCTGGTGTCGGAATTGATTCTTTTTCAGCCAAAATCATGAAAAAGATTTAACTTCATCCTCGGGCTTTATTTGTAGTACATAGAGCGGGAGATGGTCCTGCTTGCCCAGATAATGAATTCTCAGAGGCTGCCACACAATGCATACACATCAGTGTGTGAGATAAGGATTAGATGGCCTGCAGCTCACCTGAGGCCGAGACAACAGATAACCACTCCTCAGCCCAGAATGATAACAGCTCGGATTCCTCAAGCCTCTGCAACACCCCAGTCAGGTTGTTCATGCTGCACTGAACCAGCCAATCACACACACACACACACACACACACACACAAAAAGACCAACAACCAATTAAGGCGTCTGCCCCTTTTATTCCCTACAAACAGCATTGTCTATTGTTTAGTGAGCAGGCTATTTAGCTTTCAGCCCCCTTCATTCTTTTGAAATGTTGTTTTAGGAACAGGAAGGGAGGCAGAAAGTTAAAAAAATAAGTAGCCTGGCAGCTTATAATGCAGCCAGATGACAAAATGTCAGTCACAACTAGTCCTGATCCAACCAGGGCCATCTGATTAGCTCTGCCCGTCTGCTGCTAGCCACTCACACAGAAAGCATGTGAAAGTGGGTGGGAAAAGAACAAGCTAACATTGTGTCCAGCTGCCCACCTTGGCAGTGACGGGAAAAAAGAAATCAGTGTGTGTTGTTTAGGGGTAGGGTGTGACAGAGGAGGCTGGCTGCAAACACATTCAAGTTGCTGCCTCTGTGAGCAAGGACACACTATGGAATCATTCAATATGATACTAAAAAAAGGTGATATCCTTGAGTGACATATTTCAGTTTATTTAAAGAAAGTGCTTTGATGGACAGAGTTACTTTTCTTCCCAATCTTTCCATCAGTTACAGCATTCAACTGTAAAGTGTGTTCAGCTGCTCCAAATCACATCTGTGCACACAGGCTGACAGTATAGGAAAATGAAGACTGATAAACATCACAGTCACTGACCATAACTGATTCTGCCGCTGCAAATCAGCTGATTTATGAGAGGAAATGTTCAGGATCAGTGCTACACACTCCTGACACCAGCTGACGGAAGGGAATCAAATCATTGAAGCTGTGACATGAGTCAATTATTTCGCTTTCTTTCGCACATCAGATTTGTTTTACGAAAAGTGCTCTAGAATTGAACGACACATGGTGAGCACACAAAATATTCACACTACAGTCAGAGGGGAACAGTGGGAAAAGTGCTAATTAGTTTCAAAAGAACATCCTTGACAAATAAGAACAATCACTCAGCAGTGATCCTGACTGCTCAGGGCCATTTGGCTTGTGCACTTTGCAGTTTTCCTCGTTTCCTCACCCGCCCACCTATCTGTACTTTCGCCCTGCCTCATGACAGCAGAAATATGTGCTGCCTAACTGTCGCTGAGATTTGCATGTACCGCCTGGCCTGCACACGGTGCGAGAGATACAATAAAACCTGCGTTGGCGTCACTGCATACTTCAACATGTTTCAGCCTGTGTTGGTGAGAAAGACTTAATAACATGTTTGTCAGTGAGGAGCCTGGTCTGTAACAGAGTGCAGCCAACTGGACTCAGCTGGGCTCAGTCCGGGTACTCTGTGGTGTTGAGAAATGTTGAGAAATGTTGAGAAATGTTGAGAAATGTACCAAACCTCAGCTTCTGCCAAAGAAACACAGACTTACAATGTACACCAACATCCCAAGAGACTCACAAATCAAGTTATCCTTTAGCACAGTGATTCTCTGATCAGCAGGGCGAACACGTTGGACAATGTGTCTTCGCTATACGAGTCTGTAGTATATTTCTGAAGCTTAGTGAGATTCTATATTGTAGAGTATTCAATTTATTCAATATTGTTGTTGTATTGTGTATTATTTAGATACTCTAGAGATACATGTCTTTTCTATAGTGAATTTGTACAAACTTGTTGCTAATGTTATATTACATATTAGATATTATATGTGTAACTTATGTAATGCTTTTCAACACTGCTGCTGTGACAATATAATGTCCCGATGTGGGATGAATAAAGTATCTATCCATCTATCTATAGAGGTCTGTGCTGTAGCATTTGAACACAAACAGATAAAGTCCTGATCCTCATAGCATTAGATAAGGTGCTGTTTGAATGTGAACAGACACATTCCATTTCTTTGACTCCTCATACAGAATGATGTCTCTCCTGCTTAACCCTGGACATCAAATACAGGCAAGAATGCCCAAAACAATCCTAAGCATTGCTGCCTTATTCCCCCTCTTGTTTTACTCTACATGGTAAATGTGAAGAGTCAGCATGACGGTAAACTGTGCATCCGTCAAACGGCTCCTGCTTTTGACCTCAAGTCCCCCCCCTCACAGACTACAAGGACAAATCCATTCCCACACTCATTATATCCACTTCTCACTTGATATTCCTGCGGGAGGCATTTGCTCACTTTTGCGCAATAACTGGCACAGTGAGCGTGAATACACCGCAGGAATTTGACCCTCGGTTCCCCCGCCTCTCCGGGGCCAGCAGAACTCAGGCTTGGCAGGGGGACATGTCCCCAGGCCGTCCTGTTCCCGGCCAACACACACCTACCAGCCTCACTGAGGACTGCAGGTTCAGGAGTGGACCTCACCCCCGGTTTGCACAACAAGCCTCAGTCTGTTAATGATTGGTAGGTTAGATGTTCCGTTTGAGCAAACTTTGACCTGTGTGATCTCTCTGCAAATATGCAGAGTCCTCGCAGTCATCTAACCACTTTTAGTTAACAGCAAGGTTAACCTGCAGGGCGTGATGCTAATCATCAGCAGGAATGCTTGATGGTGATGGCTAAAATGCTGAGTAGCCTAATAAAAATGCACGATTCTATGCTCGGCATGCTGTCACACCACTAGAAAGTATGCCAGTCATTTGGCTAGTAAGAGGATAAGAAAGGGCGCGTAGCCTGGTTAGCTCTACACACAAATAAAAACACACCCACTCAATCATTCCTCTTGCTTAAGCAATGGTTCTTGAAATCATCCATCATTATACTGCCTCTCCACTCCCTAAGGAGAGGTTGAGTGTCACAAGTGACGTTAAAATGATCAGAACTGCATCCTCCGTTACCCAATATATCAGTGCTTCACTGGGTCTTTATTTTGAGATACGATCATACAGCAAGGCTAGGTTACTAGCAAGGTTACTAGCCATCATAGGGGAAAGTCTGCAAAGTATGTCAAGGAACATTAGCATTGATTCTGACTCAGTGGCATCTATTGGAAAGCATGTCGACACAGAATTAGAGGATGAGGAGAAATTGGATGGAGAGTTGATGAAGGTGGGGGAGGTAGAGTAGGAGTAGGTGCTGCTTGTTTTAGACAAGTAAAAAAGGCACAGTGGAAATGTAGATTTCTTAAGGAGATGATAATCAGGTTATTTAGACAATTGGTGTTGCATTAGGCCAAAAAGCAGGGGGGTGCAGGGCCAGGTGTACCATACGAGAGGTTTCATATCGGTATCTGAGTATGTATGCAGAATATAACTGAAGCCAAAATGTGCAGCACAGCTAGTGGGCGTTTAGCTCTTTGCAGTGAAGTGAGTGGGGACACAGAAACGAATATGTCCCAGGGCTGCGGGAAGAATATGAATTGAGGTGTGATTGGCACACACACCATGTAACAGTCTGCACGTACAATGGGTGTCTCCACATAGCTTACCAATGCTCCTAGCTTTAACATGGAGGTGATGTTAAACCTGACCTGTCAGAAAAGCAGTCTGTGCCACAGGTCATATTCATTAACAACTCTGTATGTTCTAAATATGTAAACAGTCTATTTAACTTTCATTTATAATTTGGAATCATTGCTAAACAAGTTGCTAACCATGGGAAGAATATCACCAGCAGGCCATGGGTTATAATAAAACTGCCTGCTATGAATGTAATCACTGCCCAATAATCACTGCTTTCTCTCAGTGTATAAAAAAGATACAATGTGGAGACATAATGAACCACAGCAGAGTTACATTATCGGAGCATCGGCCTGGTATCGGTCAGCAGCTGAAACTCCGTCAGTCTTATCGGCCTCCACCCTGCCAGTGGGACAGGACGCCCAGATAACACCATTCCCCTTTCTATTTAAAGCCTCGCAGGTCTGCACAATCACACGTTTGATTTTATTTTTTTACAACAATGTGGCGCCCCGTTTCCTCTCGCGGAGGGAAAAACAACCTTTCTAAAGAGTGAAAGCTTATGTTGGACACTTACACACACACCGAGCACTACTGATTCACAGAAGTAATAGGAACATTTATTAAGAGGGAAATGAAGAACTTGACATTGAGAAGCCGAGCTGAGAGCAGTGTGGTGGGTGTGAAGCGGGGCTCTAGGAGCAGCTGCGGGCTTCAAACGAACCCGAGGCCCGCTCTGCATCTGACCTCCTCTCCCCATCACATCCCTCCCTGCCATTTTCTTTCTACCCGCCGACACCGCCTCCTCTCAGCCCGGCTCCACTCGGCCCAGCTGGGCCCGACTTTGGTTCCTTACCTTTCTCTGCTGTTTCTCCCAGGCCGGGTCCAGGAGCAGGTCCCGGTCCCAATCATTCTCTTGCTCCATGTATATCTGCACACCCTCGGTCGAGGATTGATTATTAGCAGCGTGATAATCTACCATGTCAGCAAAAGAGAGCTGAGTGCGCCACTGAGAGCCAGTCGGGAGGGGGACAACGTACGAAGAAATATTTTGTATAGAAATTAAAGAAAGAAACGGTGGCCTAAAGCTGAGAGGTGGGACGTGGAGGGATACACGACCCGGGAAAGTGTCCTTCTGCTCTCGTCGCGTTCAGTCGTGAGTGCGTTTTTTGGTGTGATGAATATCCGGCGTGTGCAG
Source organism: Trematomus bernacchii (assembly GCF_902827165.1). Taxonomy (NCBI): domain Eukaryota; kingdom Metazoa; phylum Chordata; class Actinopteri; order Perciformes; family Nototheniidae; genus Trematomus; species Trematomus bernacchii. The sequence goes on from NW_022987966.1 coordinate 54,665, forward strand.
TCCGAAAAATCCCCGCTGCTGCTGTGAGAAGAAAAGCTTTCCCTCTGAACCGTGAGGGTGCTGGGAGGAACCGGCCGCTCCTACAGGCTGCAGGCACCGACAAGCTGCCGCACTGAGCGACGCCACTTCCGGTTTACCCTTTCAAAGTAGAGTTCAAAGAGTTCCCACACCACCGGCAACTTCCACAAAAACCTTTGTATTTGTTTTGCCACTAAAGCAAAGGGCACTTTTTTCTTCCTCTCTTACACAAAGTTATTAGTATTAATTTGATATTTTCTCACAAATAAACAAACAAAATAAATACATTATTGCAAAGTCCTTAATGTCCACCATTGTGAATAGGGTTGATTCATTTCACTTTAATGATCAATTGCAAAAGTTAATTGGAGATGTATTGGGCAATTGTTTTATTCTGGTAATTCGCTCCCGAAGTTATGAGATTTTATTTTGAAGGGAGCCCCGCTTGAGTTGCGCTGTGAATCTGTGTACTTGACACACCTGTCTCCAGTAGCTTCTATAGGCCCAGACAGCTCATGAATATTCATACAATATTTGAACATGAGCTTCTGAGACAATTAATCAATACACAGTGTGTGTGTCATTGTTTGTATTACATTTACATTTTCAACATTGTCTTTGTTCCAGATTAATGAGAGAGTTGCCCTGAAACAATTGAGATGACATGAAACGCAGGCAAGTTTCTAAATCCATTTTATTTAAGACCATTTTTTTAAATCAGGACAGTTTATTGCGAAATCTGCCTTAAACAGCCATCTCGATTTATTCTAAAATATATTAAACTTTACAACATAACTTAACATTATGCAATCCATGCTGCTGTGTTTTGGGATTTATTTTCCATTCCATAAAATATGAAATTAAGGTGAACACCTGCAATTTATTAATAATATTAATAACAGACAGAATTGTATATAATTAACACAATTAGAGTCCTTTAATAAAAGTATACTGAATCATAGTAAAACTGCAACAATTGGAACAATCAACAAATCTTTTTCGGTGAACAAGTTATTTTATCTGATGTATCGGAATTGTTTTTTAGAATTATCCTGACTAAACCACATCTAGATATCATTTCAGGTGAGTGCTGCTAGATGTCAACAAAACCAACTTGAAGTTAAAGTAAAAGTCATGCATTAAATTGTTAGCTGGAGTAAAAATATTAAGAATAATATACTCAAAGCGCCAAAAGTAGTAGTTTTGGCCCATTTAAAACCATGTCCATTTGAAAAAATGATTGATGAAAAAACGTGTTCACCCGTTTAATGTTGCTGCTGGTAATGATGGAGCTACTTTTAACTGGCCTATATACAGTATTTGCTTAGTAGTTGTAATTATACATCACAAATATCTATTTAACTTCATTTTGAATAAATAATCTAAATCAACGCTCATTATGCTGCCAGATATAAAGAGTAACTTATCCTCTGAAGTCAGTGCAGTGCTAACTCAAGCCCATGTTTCAGTCAGAACTACATCACCCTAAAGCACATGTGTCAAACTCAAGGCCCGGGGGCCAAATCAGGCCCTTGGTGGATTTAATTTCGGCCCGCAGGATAATTTCTAATTACTATTAGATCTGGCCCGCCGGTATATTGCACGCACACCTTCACTCAATCCTGAGGATTTCCTCAGCTCAGAGCCTGACCCCAAACATTGATGAACTTGCACCCGAGATGAGATGCCAAGTATCTGGCTTGAACTAGCATCACAGAGCAGCACACTGAGTTTACATGGATGTTTCCTTCTGCACTTTGTTTCTTGCGACAACAGGGCATGTTTGGTTTTTTCTTTCAGGGAAATTGTTTTTTTGAAGCTGTTCAGCCTGTGGAGAAATGTAATCATAAGAAATGACTCTGGAAAAGCTGCAGATAGAGCCATAAGAAATGAATGCAACTAATGATTTAATGTTTAATGTTGTTTTTATAGGCAATAATTTAAGCTTTGTTAGTCCCAGGTTTAATATGTGCAATAAGTTCATTTCAATAAATTCTGCAATAAACATTGAACCAGTCCGGCCCTCGACTAGTACCCATTTTTAATTTTGGCCCACTGTGTATTTGAGTTTGACACCCCTGCCCTAAAGGGACCGTTCACCCTCAAATCTTAGAGCTATTTGTTATCGAGATTGTTTTGGTGTGAGTTACAGAGTTTTGGAAATAAACATAGAGATGTCTGCCTTGGCTCCAACATAACGGAGCCAGATGGCTCACTCACTGCTTGTAGTGCCCAATACCTCACACATATACATTTGAAACACTCAACAAGGATTCACTTTCAAGGATTCTGAATCTGGTTTGAAAAGATAATCCACACAACTTGAAGTGAGCAGTTTCATGCAGGATCTATTTTTCTTTCTACCGAACCACACCCACAGATTGTATCACATGCGTAGAAGGAAAACATTTGTATTTTTTATATCGAGGTGAACTGTCCCTTTAAGGAGGTAGAATATTTATATAAGAATCGACTTAGCTGCAAAGAAACCCAGAAACAGACACAATCTAGAAAAGCATGACTCATGGTTTTAAACATCTGTGCATCACCAGATGATGAAGGGGACAGGAAGTGCTTTTCATTTGCCTTTCAATATTTTGACCTTTACTTCGAAACATCGTTAAAGGTATCCAGGTTTTGTAAAAAATGAAACAAGCTGAAAAGGAAGATCAATCCTTAGTGGTAGATTAATGTCTGTCTGGCCGTGAACTTTCATCAGGTAGTGATCCAGCGGTAGAGAGTCACAGCCTGACTCTCATGAAACAGAGCCAGAGTTGCAGCATCCATCACAGGGGGTGGGGGGGGTCTGGTGTGGAGGGGACCGTCCCGCCTGCAGGACCACCTTCAGAAGTAGGTCATGCTCAGGCTGTCGGCCTCCATTAGCGTCAGCGGCCGAGCAGCATATAGACCGCAGCTCCATTTGATGATGTCATGTGATGCTGTACAGTGAAGCTCCACCATTCACAGCTCTGTGATTGGTCGGCTTGAGTCTGGGCTCATTAAAGAGCGAAAACTTATGAATGGACTGTTTATTTTTCTTTCTAAAGAGGGGCTGAACAAAGAGAAGTCCCAAATATAGATGTTTACTCAGGAGTCACAGAGACCCTATCACTGTTATGTTTGTGTGTGTACATTCTCACAGTCATTAACTCCAGTTTGCATAACTTTTTATGTAGTCTTACTAAAAAGAGACACCAATATATCCCATTAAAATACTACAAATGTTTGTTTTTGTAGAAGAACCAAACAAAACAAAAGCGTCTGTTAAAGAGTTGGTTTTTCCCAAAGTAAGAAATATCATAATATCATGATGTTTTGCATGGCAATATTGTATTGATGCAAAGAGGTCAAGTATCAATCTTTTATTGTATTCATTATTAATAATTGCAAATACAATTTAAACTTTTCGTAACAATCCTTTTATTATTGTGCAGAGTTTTTACCCGATGAGGTCAGGGGGATTGGCAGGAAGTTAGTCAAAACATAGATGGAGACGTGGGGAAAGAAATCAGAGAGCTGCCAAAACGTTATCTTTAGCAAACAGAAGTTAGCAAACTGCATGATTTGCAGTTGAACAGAAGGTAATACATTGGAATATACGGCAATGTATTTTATCGCAATCATTTGTGACTTTAGTGCCCTGATCAAACCGGATCTTGGGGCCTCTGCTAGTCAAACCCACAGCTTCTGTATGATGAAAAAAGTATGGGTTTTATTTGGAATCTGTTTCGGTTTTGTTTGGAACTGCTCTCCACTGGAGAGATGTTGCAGGTTCAAATATGGGAATGTCAGTTTCAGAGCTGTGAAATTAAATGAATTTGGCCCTTATAGATCTGATGTGGCAGCAGATATTTCAGAGACAGATATCTCAAACCAAAGCTGTCAGCAGGGGCAGACACCTTGGAGGAACGTGAGAACATGTGTTGTACTTGCCTTCACCAAGAGTTTAGTCATCTCCCCCTCAATAAAGCACACTGCGGGGTGTGGCTGGTGTGTGACTGCCACATGCCACTCTTAAAGTCAGTTTGAAACAACACAACACACAGGATATTAAACACACACTCTCTCAAACACACACTCACACACTCACACAACCTCTGGTATTTGTAGCTCTGACTTAAAAGGCTGGTGCTGGAAGACGGATATTTACACATACCAGACATGAGAACAGAGGGTCACTTCTTAAAATGTCCCCTGTGGGGGGGGGGGGGGGGGGGCAGTTCTATATAACCAAACAAGTAGAACGATGATCAGTATTCATTTAGAATCACGGCCTGAAACAAAGAGGAGACAAATAGAGCATAAACATTGAGAAGCATCAAAATGTGACTTTAATGAATTCACTGTCACACCCTGGTCATCTCACGCATCGACTACTACCTCTTCTCTTTGGTCTCCCTCTCAAGTCTGTCCACAAACTTCACCTGGTCCAGAACCCCCCCCCCCCCTAGATACTGTATACAAGGCTCACTCCTCTGTACCTCTCCCACCTCGTGCATTTCAACAATACTAAGTATTGTAACCAAAATACAAGTGTGAAAAGTAAAAGTCTTCATCGGGCAGTAAATGTCCCCTGTTAGTGTTTAACGTGTACATCTGGTGTTTCTGGATTCATATGACTGCTGCATTCATGTATGTTGCATTTGACCTCTGTAGTTGTTTAAGGTTGTGCTCATTGTAACTCCTTTATATGCTGTTGGGTAGTTTATTCATCATATCTGATTAGATCCTAATGTTTGTAGCGTCACTGTCCGGTGAGAAAAACGTACCTTCAGCTTTGTGACGTCACTTATGTTTTCAGATGATCCAAGATGGGTGTCTCATTACATAAAGGAACACTTCATCCTTCAGATTATCAAAAACATTCAACACATCTTGAAATTCATCATGTTCACTGGACGGAAGGGAAAACAAGATCGTCATTTGTAAAGTAGATAAGTAGAAAGTACAATATTGACCACTGGGAGTAGAAAGGAAGCATAAAGTTACTTCACATGGAAATACTCCAGCGAAGTACTTCAAGAACTGTCAGTATATACTCTGTAGGGAACAAAGCCCAAACAAGTGTAACAGTATCATGCCATGGCCTGAAGCAACTCTGAACAATGGATCATTTAGTGTTCATGTGTCATCATTAAAGATGGCCGTTTATTGTGTTTCAATTGATTTCCTCTTTTGACAGTTTACATGTAAGCATTCAAAATCTTCCATACTAATAATGGGATGATTGATAGAAAAGAGTGGACTTTAGTGTTGGTCATTACTTTGCACCGTGAATCACACAGCTGCCCTCAGAGCAGCTCACCTGGATGTGTCCGGACTGGAGAGACTTCTTACACTAACTAGTGTTGGACAATATGATGAGGGCATTGGAGGGGAAACATAAATGGCATACTATGGTTTAGTTTTTATACTTTTTTATTAACAATGTCATTATGTACTTTCAGTGTACAGTTATCAGCATTGTTATGCAATATGCTATGCAAAATATATTACAAACACAACTCCCCTATTCTTTATCAAACAATGTGTAGCTGCTAAAGCCTTAGCACTCCTGTTGCCTGCAATATGGCAAAATCAATACATATTCTTTGGTTCTCTGATATAGATCTGTTGGGTACAGGTGTCACAATATCATCTTGGAGAGTAATTCACGGACACAATTATGAAGGCTTAGTTTGCTACATGTTTCTATCTCTGACCTAACCTGTACATTTAGAGTCTTCAAAGAGTTCCCACAGTAAGGCACTTTTTCAACCAGTCTAAAGTCAACCAAGGTATTTTATTCATGGGAATATTACTCAGCTGACTGCAAAATAAAAACACTTTCATCTGACGCCCACTTCTCATTGGGGGTCCTTTTCCCATGTGTCATTAATCCCATAATTACAGTAAATAAAAACATCCATGCAGGAGCAGGTGGGGTCATAAGCACACAGAAAACGTTCAACATTCATTTTTAACCATAGCCCTTTTCTAAAGCATAATTGTACACCACTATATATAAATCATTTGACCTTTGTATACATTTAACAGACTTTCTCCCAAGTTTAAACTATACCCATAGCCCATAACATTTACTTTAATGCATGTGACCATTTTCTGTAAAAAAAATTAAGAAATAGAGAAGGATATTTAACAAAGTGATCCCTGATGGTTGCGTCTGATTGGAGCAGCTCAGTTGTACATGGTCATGTGGAGCCACTGGAACCAATCAGAGAAGAGAAAACATTTAGTTCAACACATCTGCTTCAATGATGACACAATATTTACAGTTGATGTGTCTCCTGCCTCAAAGCTTGACAGGGTTCAGTCTAGGGCTGCACGATATATCGTGTCATGACGATAATCGCGATATATTCACATCGCAGGACGTGCGATTTTTTTAATAAAAAAAAAAAAAATGTTTAGGTACTTGCGATATTAAGTAGGCAAATTAACTCAAACACGTCATGTTACAATTATTTTGCTGCTTGCTACAAAAGGAAAACTTGCGCGGCTCTCATGTCAGGGGTACTTGAGTGAGTGACATGCCGGCTCTGCATGCACAGCAAACCACCAATCACAATCAAATCTCCAAAACAAACGGACCCAGTGATTAAAGGTAAAAACACTGAATAAAGTAGTTTCATGTGTTTCTCCAGGGCAGTTCGGGGCTGCTAACCGAGCTAGCTCAGCTTGTTGCTCTGATAACTTAAAGTGGACCTATCATGCTATATTTAAATGATATATTGTAGGGCCATACCTATATAAGGTATATTTATACGTTTCTGTTTTCAAAATACCAAACAGATCATGATTTTAGCCATGCCTCATTTCGCTCTATTTGCTGTTCTCCAGCACTGTTTTTGCAGGGGGCTGATTCTGTGAGCTGCAGCTGACCACGCCCCCCTGCAGGAGAGGGGAGCGTGCTCTGATCAAGTCAGAAGAGGGGGAGAAAAAGAGATCTCCGTCCTCCGTGTTTTATTATATTATTATATAGAGTCATTATTCATTTGTTTTAAAGCTCAATAAATAACAAAGAAGACCTCTGACCGGCACTTTTCTAATATTGTCCGGAAGATATAACTTTAACGGACATCTTGACCGGCGAAAGAAAACCTAACTGAAACTCTGCCGCACGGTCCCCTCGTTCCTTGGAAGAGGCGGAGAGGTGGGTGTTTGTCATCTGCTGGTGGACTAACCGGAGAGAATTACAGTGCTTGCCTCGACGGGGAGGGATTGCATTGAATTAAAGCAGCGGGAGCAAACGCTTGCCTCGGGGAGAGAGAAAAAAAGCCACAGCGGAGAATAAACAGAAGGGTAACCATGGTAACCATGCGCGGGAAGTCTTCTTCGCTGCTTTTGTGGCAGACTACAGCGCCACTTACAGGCCTGGCATATGTACTACAGCGTCTCCAGCGCTTTCGAGCGGCAATGGCCGGCCGTGGCCCAACCCCACATTCCCCTGATAGGTGGAGAGTTGGCCCAATAGCCGTAGCGCCACCGTCCTGACGTCAGGACAGTGTTCAAATCTGGATCAGTTTTTATCAGATCCGTTGCAGCCCCTTTTTTAGAGATTTGGGTATGGAGGAAAATAGAGAGGGTTGTGTTTTCTGACACTTGGTGAGTTCCCTGGAACACCGGGGACACATATTCATGTATAAAAGACGTACAAAAGTGCATCTTGCATGATAGGTCCCCTTTAAGATCCAGACGTCCGTGACTAGAATCCTTCATCCGGTTAAATATAGTTAAAAAAAATACCAATTGTATAGCATTAAAGTTCAAGAAAGGATGGTGTGCGGAAAGCAAAAGGTATTTTCTTCAATTCCTGTATGTTTTCATATCGCAATATATATATCGCAGGGGGGGGGAAATCGCAATGTCAGTTTTTTCCAATGTCGTGCAGCCCTAGTTCAGTCACATATCTGAGAGGACTGCTCTTTATATACTCTGTATTAGCTTGTAGAAAGTCCTCTAAACAGAGACGTTATTTGTGTGGAGGTTTGACGGTACATGTCAAATGAAACTCTGACTGACAGTGCAAAGGACAAAAAGAGACAAACAGCAACATTTCAATAAGAATATAACAACATGTTTTTCTTTTTTCCTTAAACCAGAAAAACACCCCATGTCTAATGATTTTTGGATTTTGTTCTTTATTTTTTTGTCTTTGCTTGTTTATCAACATATTTATTGTACGTTTGATTGCTATTTTTGAGTCACTAAAAAAGATTGAACTGTTAACAGAGCAAAATGCTATATAAATACTGTGTGAACCCAAATAAAGCGTTTAAGATTATAACACAGTTAGCTTAGCATCAACATGTGTGCAGATTCAAGAGGAACAGCTTCCTGTTTCAGTTAAGTGTAGAATAATGCCTCTAACAAGCTGGAAGTAACTGCTTTATTAAAGCTGTCCTTCGAACTTTAACAGAAACAGAATGTTAGTGGATGCACTGTGTGAATATCAGCTGGACATGTGACTGACAGATCACAGTTTAACACTCAGTCTAACACTGAGTGCAGATTCAGATCAATATTCAGATCCATTTGCACATTAGTGGTTCAATAATGATCGATGGTCACGTAGCTTCTTGGAACTAGAAAACAAGTCCAAATCATCAGTATTCTTCCCTGTCGTACAGTGTGGGGACATAAACTAATAAATGTACATTTGAATCTTTTAATTGTTTTTCTATTTCAGATGTAAATAACGTATTTGTCTGAATTATCATTGGGTATTTGATTTACAATCAAATTGTAGCTTATATGTATTGTCGGATTTTCCTTATATGATGTGTTCCTGTTGCATGTTAAGCCCTTTTTCTTTGTTGTTAAAGGTTCAAAGTCAGAGCAGATGAAGAGGGAGGAGTGTGTTGTTCCTACCTGTCTGTAGCTGATCGATATGTTGCCTATCCCCACCATGTCGTACCCTTGGAATTTGTCTGCAGAAGAGAAGAAATGTGAAGAAGTGAGGAACAGTTGAACTGTGCCTTCTGTCTGTACGAGAGAATATAATGTTGATGATTTACAGAAGCTTTCTAACTATGTTCAGATTTCAAAATGCTGTTTCCAAGTTAAACACAAGTTAGTTTTGGCACATCATTTGTGATAGATTGATCGAGTTTAGCATCATAGCAGAGGGTGTACAATTGTTTGAATTGGGTGCTAACCTGAGCAGGGTTCACAGTAATAATGTGCATTATTGTAATGCATAGTGTATAATATTATTTTAACAAAAACAAGGTCAAATCAAGTAAAATGATCATATTTTCATATTTTTGTATTTCTCTTTATATTTCATATTTGTATCCTCTATTTATTCATTTTTATATTTCTACGTTTAAGCTTTATCAGATGATTTGTTATGCCTTCCTTATGACTCCATGATGTTTTTGCTAGCGTGAGATATGTTGGCGTCACATCACTGCTTTGAAAACTCCCTCTCTACTGGGGACACCTGGACATGTTGGCAGTGATCAGCAGAAGGACAGGTTGGATTGGATTATTCTGGATCATTCACTTCAAGTGTTAAAGTGTTTGAAACATCATATTGCCCCCCCCACCCCCCTTACGGATCATGGTCTCCAGCTTCATCAGCAGGAACAGGAAGCCGGGGTAGCTGATGGTCATGTTGGGCTCCGTGTACCTGAGGCCAACCAGCTGCATGATCAGGTCGTCCACTTGGATGCCTGCAGCGCTCACAGAATATCACTTTATTAACATTCATATTTTCAGTATGCCTGAGTTTAAATATATATTTCAATCCACATATGTACAGGGTGAGGTGGAAGAAGGATTACAAATGTTACTCAAGTAAATGTTACAAATATAAAAGTATTTAAAGTATCAAAAGAAAAGTTTTTATAATGCTACCGTATCAAACACTATAATGAGATTATTATTGTTATTTTAATTACAATAACATTACTTTCCATGTGAATATATAATAATTACATTTTAAACCAGGTATTGTTGTAAAAACTCAAATTTCTATGTGCAATTTTAACTAAAGCTGATAAATGTAGTGGACTATAATGAACTACTTATCAGATATGTGGAGGAATACAAGTCAGTCTAAAATGAAAATACAAATAAATGTATTCTGATAATATAATGGAAAATGTAACTTTATGAAGGCGTTGAATGTAGTCAGAGTATATATGAATGATGTAATGATGCTGAGTAGAGCTAGAGGGGGTTTGTCTCCCTCTGCTGGTCAGGTGTGGAGCCTGAACATTAAACAGCTGCACGTCTGAGGGAAGTGCTAAGGTAAATACATTTTTATTGATTTCTTTGATTTGCTGTGAGTCCCACCTGCTGCCTTGAGAGCGGGGGCCACCTCCAGGTACTCCAGACGATTTGTTTTGTTCTTGTCAAACACCAGGAAGATATCCTGAGGACAGATGGAAAACAAGTGAATAACATAATGTCTGTCACAACATTATTATCATTTGATCTTCTGATCAAAAATGTTGTTTTTCATGATAAACAACACCTTGATGGTTTCATGTTTTTATCCAGCATGATACTTTTACATTTAAAATGTCAGTGCTGAAATAAACTGCACCACAAAGGACTCAGTGTACAAATAAAGAAAGAGAGGGATAAGAAAAGAAAGAACCCCCACAGTGATTTAAGGAAGGATTCTTCAAATCAGCCTGTGGAAAAGATCTCCTTTAACCATTACATTTTAGAGTACATTGTGTCATAGAGCACATCTGTGACAGGACTGTGCTATGTGTGTGTGTGTGTGTGTGTGTGTGTGTGTGTGTGTGTGTGTGTGTGTGTTAATGATCTCACCGTCCACCTCCTGATTTTGTCCCACAGACTCTTGAACTCTGACCACTCCAAATTAGCGTTGCCTTGAATCTAAAGTGAAGTGAAGTCAAGGAAACACAAACAATGGCTCTTTGAGCAGCTTTTCTCTCACTGATTGTGCTGTTATGTTAAATGTTTGTTGTTTGTGTTTCATGTATTTGTGTCTGCATATTTGTCTGTTGATGTTGGACATGGAGCTGCTGTGACGCAAGTCAAATTTCAGACTTGATCTGACAAATAAAGTAATATCGTATCGTATCGTATGGTAATGCTTGACAGTGACAACATGATGACTTCACTCAGTGTGAAATATCTATCATTTTATATTTTATTTAACTCACAATTTAGCTGTTAAATGTTTTCCTCTTCGTTGTAGTATTTAAAATGTGTCTCGCCCGAACAGGGACTTGAACCCTGGACCCTCAGATTAAAAGTCTGATGCTCTACCGACTGAGCTATCCAGGCTCTGAAAGGGGTGTCATACATTGTGATAGAGGAAACACATTGTTCTCCTACTGTGCTATAGTCTACAGATCTTTTTCATCTCTATTTTAGTGTTTCTCACATGCTCTTTTCTCTGAAATTGACATCTACATTGTATTAAGAAATAATGTAAGGTAAAAGTATCAAACCTAAGGATTCAGAGAGAAGCAGGACCCACTCATCTTATGTTGCTGAACTCACTGAGGGTCCTGAATGAAGAGGTATTTACTAACTATCCTGGCTCTCATGGCAGTGATTTATCACAGCACACTATAAATCTCCACGAGGGTCAAAAACCACACCTCTATAAAAACTCTCTTCACTAATACTAACAAACTAACAGATATGACAGAGATATAATAAATGACCGATAAGGATACATCCGTGAGGACCACCAGGCTCTTGCAGTGTTCCAGATTCAGGTACTTCTCACTGCCAGCCAACACTGAGACAGAGAGCACAGAGGGCATTAGCACATGCATTCAGTACACACAAGTAGAAACAGTATGTTAATGAGAGTGAGACAAGTCATCAGAGAAACAACTGATAGCTGTAGATCTTGTGTTGCAGGCTGGGCTGTTTGGAGTGGCAAAAAAGAGTTTCTTAAACAAAAAAAACAAATGTGATATTATACAGAGGTATAATTAAAATGTGGATTTCCTTATTGCTCTTAGAAAGATCAAAGACAAATAAACGTTTGAAAAATGTTATATAAAATGTATTTAAATGCAAATGGTATATGAAATAAGAGAAAAAAAAGATATATATATATACTGGTATATATATATATATATTTATTTTATATATGTATGGGTGTGTTTAAAATATATATATACACAAAGAAAAAGGAAAATAATTGAAATGCTAACAATATTTTATTTAGATATTTCTCTATATATTTTCACAATTATTCATTCTTGAATATGAATGTTGTTATGTTAATGACTCTCAACTAGCAGGTCTCAGTAGAGGTAGGAGTGGATCCCAGTGAAAAGAAACATTGAAGCCAAACCCATGCCAGTGTGCTTCAGAGTTGTTCAGTCATTATACAAATGAAGTAAAAGACACAAATAGACATATTTTCAATCTTTCTCTTGTTACTGTGCTGTCCATCCTCCTTCCTGCCGTGCCATAAGTTCACGTCTGCTCTGATTGGTTAGCTGGCCGTCTCTGTTGTGACTCTATGTGTTTTGATTGTTCATCTGTTTGCACTGTGACAGGGTTGCACTACAAAATCTCATTGTATATTTTTGTATAATGACAATAAAGGCTTTATATTCCATCTATTCTTCCTACCAGTAGCTTTTACAGCAGAATTTAGACTGAGGCCTCAATCCTCTTCCATACTCCATGTTAACATGTCTTAGAAAATGACAGGACATTATCAGAAGAGGAGAATTTTATTATTTGACCTATAACTTCACTACAGCTAGATGGATACACAGTGAGATTGACCTACCATGATGATAGGATCTGGCTGTGGAAGACGTTATGGAGCTGGATTATGATGGGAACTAGAAGGAAAGCTATTGGTTCTTATCTGACTTTGAAGAGGAAGCCTGATGGAGTGTCTGCAATTTAAAACAAGTCTCGCCTGAACAGGGACTTGAACCCTGGACCCTCAGATTAAAAGTCTGATGCTCTACCGACTGAGCTATCCAGGCTCTGATAGCCCTAATCTATAACAAAGAATAAAACCTTGCTATTGTTTTGTGGTCTCAAGTCCTCTACTACTGCTAGGGGTGATTGTGATTCTTCTTATAGGCTGGCTGCAAACTGGGCCATGTTTAAGTGGGATTCAATCCAGGACTTTGGTGTACGAGCCTCACAGAGACACCAGACAGCTCATCTTGCTGGAACGAAGCGAGAACAGGTCCTTATTTTTGAATGAAGCTGCGTTGTAGTGCAAGCGTTTTTAGGATTGGAGTAATGTCAAATATGCAGGGAGGCCCTTATTGAGACATCTCAAAAAGTCAAAAACGTTGCATGAAACACAAGAAAATTGTAAAAAGATCATACTGCACTGGTGCACTTTACCTTTATACTTCTTCTACTACCTGTTTATATCTGCACACACTGCAGTATACATACCTTTTATCATGTTTTATATTTCCGATATATACACATTTATAAATGTTACTCTGTCCATATTACTAGCATGTTTTGCTTTCATACATGTTGTAGTAGCATTGGTAAAGAGAGCCTGGGAACAATGACTATAAGGACCACTCATTCATGGTAATGGAGCACATGACAAACACAGACCAGATCTTGAAATAGAGATTTGAAAAGGCATGTTATAAAATACAGCTAGATACAAGCCGTTTTGAGAACGAAACGGCTTGTATCTGCATAGTTTCTCTTGCGTATAGCCCTATTATTTACACGAGGCCGTAACAAACGGACCCCACAAACGATAACGGGTCCCAAGGTGGATAGATTTGCAAACGAAACGCTCTGGGGGGTCAAACGAGTCCGTGTACGAATATTTCCTGAAAAAATAACGATAGCCCCGCCTCTCCCCACCTCTGCTGCTCACTGCAGTAGCACTAGCAGTAGCTACTGTCAGTAGCTACTGCTAGTGCTACTGCTACTGACCATGCTACAGATGTTAGTGCAAAATCTACAGCTCCTCTACCACAACCATCAGCAACAAGTGGACATGGAGAATTACATTAACTACTACATGTTGCTAAATCCACCGCGGGGCATAAACAGAAGGGTAGCCATGGCAACATTGCTGCGGGGCTGCTCCGGGGTCTTCTTCGCTGCTTTTGGTGTATTTTGGCGGAAGTTACAGCGCCACTTACAGTCCCGGCATATGTACTACAGCGTTTCCAGCGGCCTCGTTTGAACAGACACGTTAAATGAAACGAATGCATGTGAACGGAAGACTTTTTTGAAAGCGCATACTGTGCATAAACGCAAACGTTCCCGTGTAAAAGCAGCCTTATTCTGAGCTCAGTAGAATACCAACAGGAACTGACTGCAGCAAACCCACCACCTCTGGGTTCCAGGTTCCAGGTTCCCCTCAACAAGAACACCAGTTTGTTTTGGCTTTAAAATGAAAGTAGTTAGCCTTATTTTTAACTAATGTACATGCAGGATTAATTCTTTCTTTGTGTGAGTGTCTCCATGGTTGGTTGCACTTATTGTAAGTTGCTTTGTATAAATACTTCAGATCAATGAAATGTAATGCAATTCTGCTTTCAAACAAAAACAACATCAGTGTTGACGTGTAACACAGTCACAAAGCCACTGACCTCCTCCCTGTATGGCCTCCGTCAGCAGCCTGTACAGGTGCAATGGTTTGCAAACGCGTTTCTGATGACACAAAGCAACAATCACAACACAAGACATAAGGCTCAGTAAAACACACACAGAGATCAACAAAACATACAACTCCTTACAGCGGAGTTAGTATTACCTGCAGTGAGCAGCAGAATGGCTTACCACACCACATCTGTGCCAAGGAGCTCAGAAAAAACATTTGAATACATCATTGCTATATTCTAAACTGTCAGGGAACAAATGGGTTTTACAAAGTTGAAAACACACTGTGGTACCTTTAAAGTAGACACATTTGTAGATGTTTCTAAAAGGGGAACTATGTTAATCCTCCATTTTTTATAAATGTTACGTTTATGGTGTTCATGGTCTGAGTGCAAAAACATAGGTTAAACTTGAACACTATCTCTAAAATCTCCCAAACTAGAGCGCTAAAACTCAAATGTGTGATGTCATAGTATAACATTTGGAATCTACCCCTAGACATCAAACTCTTAAATATGTTAGAGATGACACTTGAGAGTATATTGGAAAAGGTTATGTTTCATAATTGAGAACACTACAATAGAAAGATCTTAGGCCTCCTACTCGATGACATCACAGGATTGAGACTTCATTGCTGTTTTAGTTTTGAGAGACAGTAGCTCAAGTTGACATATTTTGATGAAGGCCATGGAAATAACATATTAGAGTTTTTTATTGAGATGGTGCTTCCTTTAACCACGCTCAGGTCTGGAGTTCAGCAGAGGATCTCACCTTGTTGCAGTGCTTCATGAACAGTAGTTCGATATCTTTAAGAGAAGGAAGAGCCACCTGGTGAAGGTATGATGGCTGCAGACAGAAAACACAGCCTCAACTCAGAAACAAAACTTACACAAACACATCACTACTTTATAAATGATTAGCTAGAAATGCAGTTTTTATGGATCTCATTTACTCAGAGAAATTGACTAAATGTACCTCAAGACTGTCCATATGTTGCATACATCTATCCCTTAGATGAGGTGTTAGGCATTGTTTTGTTTTTTTACATTTGATCTGATAGCAATGCAGAAACTAATATATTTATCGGTGTAGAAATCAACATTTATCCCTCCATTTCTTCTACCCAGTGCATTCTGGTACATATCCCATCATGTTACAGGCCAGTGATAGGCTTAACACAATCTGCGTCTCCTAACAACACTGGCACTATAAAGAATGCACTGATCGCTTTTTACAGCCTCACTGTGGCCCAGAATTCCTCCTTAGTCAGGACGCTCAGTGAGATTTGTATTTATTTATTATCATTATTCTTATATTCTAACCATAACTGTACCAGATTAAGAGCCCGGATAGCTCAGTCGGTAGAGCATCAGACTTTTAATCTGAGGGTCCAGGGTTCAAGTCCCTGTTCGGGCGAGAGTTTTAGAATACTACAAGCAGACGGCAACAACATGACAAAGCAATCAGAAGCTGAAAGGTCTAATTACTAACAGTTATGAATGAAACACAGTATGCACTTCACACTAACATTAATAATAAACACATTTAGAAAAGTAACTGAGGAATCAAATGGAAACCTCCTAAATATCACACAGTGAAATTTGACCTCTCTATTTAACCCGTCCTACAACGAGGAGCAGTGAGCAGCTAGTGTTAAGGACAGCAGTAGGGGATCCAGGGCCTTGCTCAAGGGAGGAGGCGAACTGGGACCCCTCTGAGTATGAGTTGTTTATATTTGTACACTGCATTTTGGGACAGTGGTGTACTGCTATTATTATATCTAATAGTTGGACAGTTGTGATGTAGATCATTTGTAATCCAGGTTCAGCATCCTCTGTTTGTTAGCTCCAAGGACATTTGAAACTCACCTCATCTGTAAGACCCCATGAACCCTCAGATTAACATCTTAATTGCTGTTTTTATTTTGCAGCAATTGTTTTGTGGAAATGTTAGTAGAACATGCCTACTTGTATATCACATATATATATATATATATATATATATATATATATATATATATATATATATATATATATATATATATAATTTAGCACTGTATGTAACTAGACCTGATATTGGTTTCTAAATGAATTCCCCATTGTTAATGTCTGCTTGTTGTATTTAAAACAAGTCTCGCCTGAACAGGGACTTGAACCCTGGACCCTCAGATTAAAAGTCTGATGCCGACTGAGCTATCCAGGCTCTGTATGCCAGAGTTTACAGTAAAGTGAGTAGTTGGGACTGTATGAAAGATGATTATCTTAATAGAGGGTCGCATTAGTCTCCTAGTGTCTGGGAATGTATTTCTCTGTGAAAACTGTTCCCTGGTATCAATATGTTTAAACACACCGAGCTGCACGTCAGCCCAATACATGTGAGGGGGGATTTACACTGTTTCTTTTCACATAACAATAATTTACAGATTATATTAACACTCATATTAATATAATCACTAAATGTACTCATTTCATCATTGTAACTCTCTGTTACGGCCGCCGCCTCCCCGGTCCTGTTAACTCTGCTTCCACTGTGTTTTATGTAAATGAGCTGTGTGGTTGCCCTGATGTCCTTGGCTGCTCACCTCCTGGCCCGCCTCCGAAGATGTGATTGGAGAATGCCGGGCCCGACAACCTCCAATCCCAGCGCACATCTTCCGGAGACGACTACAAAGCCTGTGGACAACTATCAGTCGGGAGGCTCTGATGTGTGAACAGACACCTCTCGTTACTTGCTCTTCGTTGTTGTTAAGTGTGCTTAACTCGTGTGGTCCGTATTTAGTTTAGTGTTGTGGTGATTAGATGTGTAAAGATTAGTTTAGAATTACGTTGACTGTTGTCCGTTAATATAGCTGTGTTTTCCTACAGCCTCCTTTCGTTAGTGTGTACCACTTTGATAGTGAGGGTTGTTTTGTTGCTGTTTTGTTTATTAGTATCTATTTCTTTGGGTGTAATTAGGCTCTCTTATTAGAGTCCTCCCTTGGTTGGTTGCCCATTGTTGCTTTTCCTCATCCCCTAGTGGGGACGTAACATACATGGGGGCTTGTCCGGGATGAATTAATTAATTCCTGGGGTTATAAGTAGTTTTTATAGCTGTAACAATTTGGTAAAACTTTGTGTGCAGTTCACCTGATCATGGCATTGTTTAACTTAGAGTCTTTTCTAACCTATCCTTCCCATGAGCAGCTAGACCAGTGTCGTAAAGACGACCTGTTCGAAATTGCACAACACTTCCGTCTTACGGGCCGTCTCCACGGCAGCGTTAAAAAAATCTTGGAGGTGGGCGTATCTGAAGCTTGGGGATTTTTTTGCGATCAACCAATCACATGAATCTCCCGCCCGCGACATACGAAGCCAAAAAGCCCGAAGTAAACTGGATATAAACTCCCCAAAACAGGCGAAAACCTACCACTGTCTCTGCCACCTCCCTCCATGCCTGGCTCCTCCGGTTTATATCCCGGTAGGTCTGGTCATAAAGCACCGGGTGATTGATTCGCTACCGCTCATTTCTCCTCCATTTTTTGGAATATGAGGAAATGATCTGCGGTATGTCTCTCCCAGCATACACACCGTTTGATTGGCTAGAGCTTGAACTGTCAGATTTGCGTACACGGGATTTGATTGGCTGACGCTTCCTCCTCAGCTTCAAAAGTTGAACATTGTTCAACTTTGGATCTTGAAAATCCTGAGAATCTCCGCTCGCCTGCCCACAATGCATTTCGGCGAAAGCGAAAAAAAGTGACGTCACCCCATTCAAAGTGAATGGGCAGAAGCGTTTCAAGATTTTTTAACGCTGCCGTGGAGACGGCCCGTTACGGGCCGTCTCCACAGCAGCGTTAAAAAAAAGCGTTAAAAAAAGCGTTAAAAAAATGTTCAACTTTTGAAGCTGAGGAGGAAGCGTCAGCCAATCAAATCCCGTGTACGCAAATCTGGCAGTTCAAGCTCTAGCCAATCAAACGGCGTGTATGCTGGGAGAGACATACCGCAGATCATTTCCTCATATTCCAAAAAATGGAGGAGGAATTAGCGGTAGCGAATCAATCACCCGGTGCTTTATGACCAGACCTACCGGGATATAAACCGGAGGAGCCAGGCATGGAGGGAGGTGGCAGAGACAGTGGTATATTTTCGCCTGTTTTGGGGAGTTTATATCCAGTTTACTTCGGGCTTTTTGGCTTCGTATGTCGCGGGCGGGAGATTCATGTGATTGGTTGATCGCAAAAAAATCCCCAAGCCTCAGATACGCCCACCTCCAAGATTTTTTTAACGCTGCTGTGGAGACGGTCCGTTACTGTGTCAACAGAATTATTAAAAAAAGATTTAAAGGCTGTGGTAGAAGATGAGTTGGTGGAAAGGGGTATTCTTGTGCTGCCTGCACAATCATAGCTCGTTGTGTCTGACGCCATGACTGAAGGTATGGGACGACAGAAGCTTGAGGTGGAGCCTTCAGCTACTCAGGCAGAGGGTGGTGACGGTGAGGACGGCGGGCGGTTTAAAGCGCCGTTCACGCTGCTTCGCTATGAGCCCCTGTCCTCTGGCAGCTCAGACTCCAGAGAAGGGGCTGGATTTAAGGTCCGCCTCACATCTCCAGTTGGAGGCAAAAGACAAAGAGCAGAGCAGGCAGTTCCAGCTGGAAGTAAGAAAGCTGGAGATTGAGGCAGACAAAGCAGTCAGGTTGCGTCAGCTGGAGCTCGACTCATAACTGCACGCCTCTGGCGCTTTTTCCCAGGCAGCAAGCATGTTTCCACCTCCCCCTCATCCACCTGCCTTTGATGTGAGTAAACACATTTCTCTAGTACCCACATTTCGTGAGACTGAAGTGGATGCATATTTTGGTGCCTTTGAGCGCATTGCTGTAGCGTTGCGGTGGCCGTCTGAAGCCTGGGCTCTTTTAGTGCAATGTAAAATTCATGGAAAAGCTCTTTTGTTGGAGGATAGTCTGGATTATGACCCGGCCTCGCCTATACTCTGCGCAGTCGTGTATCGTCCGCCAAAGTGTAATAAGGATTTCATAAATGACTTTTCTGACTTTCTGTCCGGGATCATGGTGAAATATGATCGTGTTTTGATTTCCGGAGACTTCAATGTCCATGTGTGTTGCGAGTCCGAACCTCTGGTTAGGGACTTTTTAAATCTCCTTGATTCCTTTGGTCTCGTTCAGTCCGTGGCCCAACACACGAAAAAGGACACACTTTGGACTTAGTATTATCGTTTGGACTGTCTGTATCTGTGGATGAAATATGTGCAGCAACGCGTATCTCAGACCATTTACCGGTTCTGTTTACAACCACCATCCCTTCCGCAGGAGTCGAATCACGTGCCCCTGCGCGTCGTCTGCGTTCGATTAACCCCTTGACTGCCTCACAGTTCTCTGATGCTTTTAATGCTTCTCCGATCTGTAAATTAGATGTGAACTGTGCTTTTAATGCTGATGAGCTTATCTCCATGTTTGATTCGACATGTACACTAATACTGGATTCTGTTGCTCCTTTTACGCTTAGACGCGCCAAAGTTCTATCAGAGCCGTGGCTCAATGACTGTACTCGTGATCTTAGACGCGCTTGCAGGCGTGCAGAGAGAAAATGGAAAAAGGATAAACTCCATGTCTCCCTAGAAATCCTTCGTGCTTGCCTTTCTGACTACCAGACGGCAGTCAAAGCAGCCAAAACAGAGCACATTTCTCTGTTAATCTCCAAAAACAGCCATAAACCTCAGGTTCTTTTTAATGTTCTCAACTCGATCATTAATCCCTGTGATGTTTCTTCTATTGTGCCATCGACTACTCTCTGTGATAAGTTTCTTAAATTTTTTATTGAAAAGGTATCTGCTCTTAGGCTAGCCCACACTAGTGCTACCCCAGATCCTGCTCCTTTTCTGTGCCCTGCTGTCCTCGACCACTTTGACCCTGTATCCCTCTCTTCTCTCTCGGATGTAGTCAAGCACCTGCGGCCGACAAACTGCACCTCAGACAGCATTCCCTCTCGCCTTCTCAGAGATGTTTTAGAATCAGTTGGAGCAAGTATTTTATTACTTTTAAACACCTCTCTTACCTCAGGATGTGTCCCAGCTGCCTTCAAACATGCCGTGGTTAAGCCACTCCTTAAAAAGAAAAATCTCGACCCCTCCATTCTCGCAAATTTTAGGCCCATCTCCCAGCTACCTTTTTTATCAAAAGCCCTGGAGCGAGTAGTCTACGCCCAGCTGCAGTCTTTTTTAACCACGCATGGAATCCATGAAAAGTTCCAGTCTGGCTTCAAACCCATGCACAGCACTGAAACAGCTCTTTTAAGAGTTTTTAATGATCTGCTCCTAGCCGCCGACTCAGGCAGCCCAGCTGTCTGTGCTGTTAGACCTGACAGCTGCCTTTGACACTGTGGACCATAGCATCCTGTTGTCACGGCTTGAACAGTCCGCTGGCATCACAGGCTCTGCCCTTGCATGGTTCAGGTCCTACCTGACAGACCGTAGCTTCTCGGTACAGCTAGGTGCCTTCTCCTCTGCCAAAGCCCCTCTTACCTGTGGGGTTCCCCAAGGCTCGATTCTGGGCCCCATCCTTTTCCTACTGTACATACTGCCCCTAGGTTCAATACTCACAAAACATAACATTCCCTTCCACTGCTACGCCGACGATGTACAGATATATCTGCCTCTAAAAGCAAATGTCACACACTCACTACAGCAGCTGATGGACTGCTTAGCAGAGATTAAATCCTGGCTGAGCAAAAACTTCCTCAACCTCAACGAGAGCAAGACTGAGGTCATCTTTTTTGGACCGCAACCTCCAGCCTCTCCGGTTGATATTCTGGGCTCTCTCAAAAAAAACATCCTCCCCTCGGTCATGAACCTTGGAGTGACATTCACCAGCACTTTTAAATTCGACAAGCAGGTCAGCACCGTAGTAAAATCCTGCTTTTTTAAAATAAGACTATTGGCCAAAACCAAGTCGTATTTATCTTTTAAAGACTTGGAAAGGGTTATCAACGCCTTTGTAACCTCGAGACTGGACTATTGTAACGCTCTGTATGTGGGTATGGACCAGGCCTCAATTAAACGCTTACAGCTAGTCCAAAACGCGGCTGCACGTTTACTGACTGGTCACAAAAAGCGCGACCACATCACCCCTATTCTGGCCTCATTACACTGGCTTCCAGTTCGGTTCAGAATTGATTTTAAAGTCCTTTTATTTGTTTTTAAAGCCCTACATGGGCTGGCTCCGGCCTATATAACTGAACTGCTCCAGCGGTACACCCCAGCCAGAGCTTTAAGGTCTGCTGACCAGCTGCTGCTGGTAGTGCCCAAGACCAGGCTAAAAACCCGAGGGCACCGAGCCTTCGCAGCAGCTGGCCCTAGGCTCTGGAACACTTTGCCCCTCCATGTGAGGTCGGCCCAGACCCTAGGGGTTTTTAAATCCACATTAAAAACACACTTCTTCTCTCTGGCCTTCTAATTAGAGCGGAGCATGACTCCTGACTTTTCCGTGTGTTTTATATCTGTTATAGTTATATCTGTTGTAATTTATTGTTGTTTATTGTGTTTTGTAGTAATGTGTTTTTTATTACATGTACAGCACTTTGGCTCGACCAAAAATCGCTTTTAAAATGTGCTTTATAAATAAAACCTGATTTGATTTGATTTAAAGTTGCCATTCTCAGAGTGTATGAACTAGTCCCTGAAGCATACCGACAGAAATGTAGACACCATAGAAAGGGTCCAAATCAAACACACGTGGAGTTCGCTAGAGAAAAGGGAATGTTGTTCACTAAGTGGATTGCCTCATGTAAAGCTGCAGATTATTCTGCTCTGAGGGAATTGATCATGATGGAGGAGTTGAAGAAATGTTTGCCTGATCACATTGTTGTGTACTTAAATGAGCAAAAAGTAAATTCACTCTCTGCTGCTGCTGTGTTAGCCGATGAATATGTGCTGACTCATAAATCTGTGTTTCCCTCGGTCTTTACTGAAAAGTCTCGCCGTGTGTCAGCCGCACCCTTTACTCAGCCATCAAATGTGAATAACGTAAAAAGAGAGGAGAGAGAGTGCTTTTACTGTCACAAGCCTGGACATGTCATTGCTAACTGCATGACTCTGAAGCGTAAAGAGCAGCCGCAAAACATGTCCCAGCCAAAAGGCATCGGCCTGATTAAAGCGGAGTCATCCACTATCCCTGCATCTGACACTGACGATAGTGAGCTAGATCCCTGTTTTAGGCCTTTTGTATTCGATGGGTTAATATATTTAACTGGTGAGTCTGCCGATCAGAGACCTGTGCACATTTTGCGAGACACTGGAGGCTCACAGTCTGTGATTGTTGCCTCTGCGCTGCCATTTTCCGAACAGTCAGCCTGTGGTTACGGCTCCATATTACGTGGCATTGAGATGGGTTATATCCCACGGTCCGTACACAATGTACATGTGCAATCAAAACTAATCACCCTTTTTTTCCCTGTCGCTGTGTGTCCAGCGTGCCTATACGAGGTATAGTATTTATAATGGGAAATGACATTGCGGGTGGTAAGGTGACTCCTGCACTAGAAGTATTGGACTCTCCTCAGTCCGCAGAGTCACCCGAGGCAATAAAAGCAAATCCCCACATTTTCCCAATTTGTGCAGTCACACGCGCACAGGCGCGTAAGAGTGACTCTGATGTGTCATTGCCTGAAACTGTGTTTGTGTCGATGCTTTCAGACGAAGCGGTGTCGGAGGAAAAGCCAGGAATTATGGCTTCCCCTCATCCTGAGGCGGCCCTGAGCCAGCGCAACACGCCGGCCCAGCCATGCCTACTGACGGTCCGACTCTCCCGGTAACCCGAGAGCGTCTACTCGCTGCGCAGAGGGCGGACCCAACACTTGCAAAGTGTTTTGAGCAGGTGGTGAGTAACGACAGAACAAGGGGTGAAAAGGTAGCTTACATACAGGATAAGAAAGTATTGGTGCGCAAATGGTCCCTCACTGCCACTGCTGAAGCTGACTGGAGTGTAGTTCACCAGATAGTTGTGCCGGCTCCCTATCACCAACATGTGCTATCCGTAGGCCATGAAAGTCAATGGTCAGGACATTTGGGCGTGACTAAAACATATCAGCTCATTCTCAAGCATTTCTTTTGGCCAGGGTTAAAGAAAGATGTCGCTAATTTCTGCCGCTGCTGTCATGTGTGCCAAATTGTCGGTAAACCTAACCAAGTAATTCCCCAGGCCCCGTTACATCCTATACCTGCCATAGGTGAGCCATTTGACAGAGTGTCAATAGATTGTGTTGGCCCTCTACCCCGTACAAAAACTGGTCAGCAATATTTACTCACCATAATGTGCACTTCAACTCGATTCCCTGAAGCCGTCCCCTTGCGAAACATTACATCCACCGCAGTAGTTAAGGCTCTGACGAAGTTCTTTTCCACGTTTGGAATTCCGCATGTAATCCAAAGTGACCAAGGGACACATTTTAAATCGAAGCTGTTCAAACAGGTCCTCCAAACGCTAAAGGTGAAACACGTTGTCTCCAGCGCGTATCATCCAGAGTCCCAGGGCGCGTTAGAACGGTGGCACCAGACACTGAAGTGCATGCTACGGAAGTATTGTTTAGAAACAAAAAAAATGTGGGATGAGGGAATCCCCTTCGTTTTGTTTGCAGCTCGTGAGGCTGTTCAGGAATCGTGAGGCTGTTCAGGAATCGTTAGGATTCAGTCCCGCGGAGCTCGTTTTCAGCCACACGCTCAGTCCACTTAAAACTGCACGATGAGTTTCTGTCGGTTGATTACCCTCCAGATAAAAACGTATTAGATTACGTTAGCCAGTTCCGTGAGCGTTTGCACCGTGCAAACTCACTCGCCAGAGAGTCTCTTTCTGCCTCCCAAGCCGTTATGAAGCGTAACTATGACCGTGCCTCTGTCCATAGGCACTTTGAAATAGGCGATGAAGTCCTCGCACTATTGCCCAGCCATCCCTGGCTCTGCTCTCTCTGCCAAATTCCTCGGCCTGTACGAGATTTACGATTGCCTCAGTGACATGGATTATGCTATCTGTACTCCGGAAAGACGGCGTAAAACGCGTGTATGTCATGTCAACATGTTGAAGCGCTATCATCCCCGAGCAGCAGCCAATAGCCAGCCTGTAGTGTTGGATTGTCAAAAAGCCGCTGTTTCCGCGTTGATAGTCACGGATAGTTCCGAACCATCCGACGACGGTTTGGTGATGCGTTCACATCACCGGCCGGGTGCCCGGCTATGTAACTCTGATATGATAAAAGCACTGCCGACTCAGTTAAGTCACCTGCCTGAGGAGCAACAGCATGACATAACTCGCCTAGTTTCTCGTTTCCCGTGTCTTTTCCACGATGTCCCGACACAAACCACAGCGATTAAACATGACATCGATGTCAAAGGCGCGAAGCCATTTAAACAACACCCAACAAAGCGCGCTCTCATGAAGCAGGAGGCTGAGTATCTCCTACGTAATGGTTTAGCCACACAGAGCTCAAGTCCATGGTGCTCTCCGTGCCTTGTAGAGGCTAAGTCTGATGGTTCTCCGCGATTGATTACTGACTTCCGGAAGGTCAACGCCGTTACAGTGTCAGATTGCTACCCGTTGCCGCGGATGGAGGATTGCGTAGATAATTTAGGCACCGCCAAATATGTCAGCAAGCTGGATCTGCTTAAAAGTTACTGGGAGGTACCTCTAACTGACCGCGCATCAAAAATCTCCGCCTTCGCTACGCCCGATCACTTCCTACAGTACACTGTCATGGCTTTTGGTATGTGTAACGCCCCGCAACTTTCCAGAGGTTGGTGAATACAGTCTTGTCCGGTATAAGTAACTGTAACGCGTATCTAGGTGACCTCATCGTGTACACGCCCACCTGGGAAATGCACATGCAGATCCTAGAGCAGGTATTCACTCGTCTCGCACAGGCGTCACTTACTTTAAACTTGGCCAAATGTGAATTCGGCAAAGCCACTGTCACGTACTTAGGCAAGCAGGTTGGGCAAGGCCAGGTCCGACCAGTGGAAGCTAAGGTTGCTGCGGTGACCGAATGTGCTGTACCCGCCACAAGGAGTGCCCTTCGCCGTTTCCTCGGTATGGCAGGCTACTACCGCAGTTTCTGCCGCAATTTTTCCACTGTAGCCCAACCGCTAACTAACTTGATAAGCCCCGAAGTGGATTTTGTTTGGACCCACGAGTGCCAACATGCATTCGAGTGTGTGAAAACTCTACTAAGTCACACCCCTGTGCTCGCCGCTCCTAATCTCTCCAAGCCCTTTACACTAGAGGTGGATGCCAGTGCAGTGGGGGCAGGTGCTGTCTTATTACAGGAGGATGCTGATGGTGTTGATCATCCCGTCTGCTATTTCTCTCGTAAATGTAACAAGCACCAGGTCCGCTACTCCACCATTGAAAAAGAGACCCTTGCTTTGTTGTTAGCTCTACAGCACTTTGAAGTTTATGTCGGATCCAGCCCTTTGCCAGTTGTAGTGTTCACCGATCACAACCCCATCGTTTTTCTGTCGCGCATGTACAACCACAACCAGTGTCTCATGCGGTGGGCTCTGATCGTCCAAGACTACAACCTGCAAATCCGTCATAAAAAGGGTTCAGAGAATGTGTTTGCAGATGCTCTGTCCAGGCTTTAGTGATGTGTATTGTGTTTGTTAGGTAAATGTGTTGTTTTGCATATGTGTATACTGTTAGTGTGTATGGTTTCACAAAACCTGTGGGTTTTTGTCTTAAGGGAGGGGGTGTTACGGCCGCCGCCTCCCCGGTCCTGTTAACTCTGCTTCCACTGTGTTTTATGTAAATGAGCTGTGTGGTTGCCCTGATGTCCTTGGCTGCTCACCTCCTGGCCCGCCTCCGAAGATGTGATTGGAGCATGCCGGGCCCGACAACCTCCAATCCCAGCGCACATCCAGCGCACACCTTCCGGTGACGACTACAAAGCCTGTGGACAACTATCAGTCGGGAGGCTCCGATGTGTGAACAGACACCTCTCGTTACTTGCTCTTCGTTGTTGTTAAGTGTGCTTAACTCGTGTGGTCCGTATTTAGTTTAGTGTTGTGGTGATTAGATGTGTAAAGATTAGCTTAGAATTACGTTGACTGTTGTCCGTTAATATAGCTGTGTTTTCCTACAGCCTCCTTTCGTTAGTGTGTACCACTTTGATAGTGAGGGTTGTTTTGTTGCTGTTTTGTTTATTAGTATCTATTTCTTTGGGTGTAATTAGGCTCTCTTATTAGAGTCCTCCCTTGGTTGGTTGCCCATTTAAACTTGCGCCCTTTTGGCCCTTTTGTTTGTTTCAGGCTGCGTGCCTTCCATTTTGTTATCCTGTTATTTAATAAACTCCTTATAATTATTACCAATTCCAACTGGTGTATGTTGCTTTTCCTCATCCCCTAGTGGGGACGTAACACTCTCACTAAATATAATATGGTTAGCTTTGAGAATTAAACATGACAAATTTGCTTCTTGAATGTGTCAGCTTGCACCTTTTTGAAATGAATTCATTAAAAACATAGGATTGACAGGGGTATTGTCAGCGGGGCCCCCACTGACAGTTCCACATAGGTGCGTCATATTGGGTCACACTGTCAGTAGAGGGTATAAATATTAATTGGCTTACTATGTGCAAAAAGTAAGGGCTTTACATATTCCAATTTTAAAACATTTCTCAAACACTGTGACTGAAGGCTATGAAGGACGGAACATGACATAAGTATAAATATATAAATAAATAAATGCATAAATAAAAGTATGAATAAATACAGTAATAAATGAATAAATACGGAAATAAATACAGGAATAAATAAATCAAACATTAAATAAATGTTGAAATAAATACATGTGGAAATAAATACAGTAAAAAATAAATAAATGCATAAATAAATATGGGAATAAGTAAATGTATAAATAAATAAATAAAAGTTGAGAATAAAACAGAACATACACATCTTTAATGTACTGTATTTCTACATTTATGTTCACTTACATTCATTTATTTTTGTGTCTGCCTGCTAATGAGGTAGGTGGTTCTAACCCCATTCTAAGGCAGGATTAGTTACAGGATTGTGATCATTTCTGTATTCAGCAGCTAAAACCTTATTCATTTGACCCTTGTTGACATTGCAACATAGGGCATTTGTTCTGTATTCATGTGGTGTTAGTATAAAGCTGTAGGTCAGGAAAACTTCCAAGGTTCACATGAATGCACCACTGGCCTTGGTGGAGTTCTGTGCTCCCTGGGGGTCATTATATTTCATTTAGTGATGGATTTGTCTCTTACCTCTGTTGCTGAAGAGATTTCTTGTCTTGGTCTGTGGGATGGACTGGGAAGAAAAGATAAAAACAAGAGTAAACTTTGGTGAGTCATCTCTACTGACCTGCAGCTGTTTGCATCTAGTTAGTTACACTACTAGTTACATGCCAAATAACAATATAAAGTTAAACCTCATGTTTGCCCAGATCAGAACAAACCCATAATCTGATAAGGACAATACTGAAACAGACCTCTGTTTATCCACGATGTCCGCTGCTACAGGCCTGTGTATCTCTGCTCTGAGACTCTGACACTTCTGCTCCGTCTCCTCAGCCATGAACTCGCAATGTAGCAGATTTATTTTTATGCAGATAGTCGAAGACCTTAAAGTAACGCCACTTACGAGATCATTTCATGCATAGTAACTGTAATGTTATTACTGCTGAATAGAAAGTAACGCGTTACACTAATGCGTTACAGACACATCTAATCTGATTACTGTAACGCGTTACTTGGTAGAGTAGCGTGTCACCCCGAACACTGATTATGACTACTTGTTGCACATTTTAATATAGCGATTTAAGTGATTCTGTAATACTGCATGTAGTCTAATGATTTTCCTCTTCGGCTCTTTGCACTTGAAACACAGTCAGTTGGTGCCTGGTGGTGGGCTTCTTTCTAACTCTCAGAACTCTACGTGCAACAGACTGATGGAGGACTCACGTGGCAGCGTTGCCCTTCTCCGTCAGCACCCGCAGCAGGAACGCTCCCTGCTGATTGGCCTCGTGTGTTGAGGGGATGATGATGTAGCGACCCGGGGGGAGGGTGCCTCGAAGGACCACCTCCCTGCGGCGGGAGTAGCTGGGGCTGTAGAGGACCGGGCGCTGGGCACTCAGGTCCTCCGGAGACAGATACGTGTTCTTAGGGTGAGCCTGCAGAGACAGCACACTCTTATAATACAGGGATATACAAAATATAATCTAATAACTCTGGTTCCCTACTGAAAACTGGTCTCAATAGAGCGGAGACTTGAACCCTGGACCTTCACATTAACAGAACCATCCTGTTCACTGTTTTCTGCAGAGGTGGAAGAAGTATTCAGATATCAAGTATAATAAACAACACAATATTGTAAAAATATATACATGAAAATATTCCTCTCCATGTAAAATCGTACTAAAGTGACAGAACATAAACATTATGATCAACATATGCATAAAGTTTCAAAAGTAAAAGTATAGAAGCGCACCTTATCTCCTAATAATAATACGATTTATTTGTATAGCACTTTTTTTGCACCAGGCGCAGCTCAAGATTTTAGACATCAGGCCAGACGTTAAAACCTTTCAGTACATATGTAGCATAAGAACACGATATAACAGTTTCAAACAGCATTGAAAATGTATGATAATAAAAAATAAAACACAATAAAATAAATAGTGATCCCTGTCGGTAAAATAAAGGTAGACAAAATCAATAAATACGATAAACCTGCACGATTCGAGAGCAGCCAGGCTGTGGAGGCACAGAAGGGTCAGGAGCCCTGCCCTTTTGTTTTAAACAGGGCAGATGTGTGCAAATCCTTTAAAAGGGTTAACCCACACAAGGCTCCTGGACCTGATGGCATCCCTGGCCGTGTTCTCAGGGTGTGTGCAGTTCAGCTGGCAGAGGTGTTCACAGACATCTTCAACAGGTCCCTGCTGCAGTCTGTAGTCCCCACATGTTTCAAACACTTCACCATCGTTCCTGTCCCCAAAAAGTGTAAAACCACCAGCCTCAACGACTACCTCCCAGTGGCACTGACCATCACATGATGTGTGCGTGTGTGTGTGTGTGTGAGTGTGAGTGTGAGTGTGAGTGTGAGTGTGAGTGTGAGTGTGAGTGTGAGTGTGAGTGTGAGTGTGTGTGTGTGTGTGTGTGTGTGTGTGTGTGTGTGTGTGTGTGTGTGTGTGTGTGTGTGTGTGTACCGGGAATATATGCAGGGCTATTTTCAGGTCAACGCCCCTGCGTCTCTGGTGTTTCTGCATCAGAGCCAACACGAAGGAGCATGTTTTCTGAGTGCTGGCTGTGCTGCTGTCCACCTCCGACAGGGTGAAGTAGAACTGAGGGTTCTGCCAGAAGGAACCTAAAAAAACACACACACACACACACACACACACACACACACACACACACACACACACACACACACACACACACACACACACACACACACACACACACACACAAACAAAACAAACTTCTCTGTAATTGTTGTGCACATGAAAAAAACCGAATTGTGTGCAAATGATCCTGTGCCAAGTGATTCGTTACAATGATGGTGAAATCAGACTACACCTACTGAGTCAGTGTTGCAGTGTTGACACACGCTGTAATGGGCACCGCTTTGGTTTTTATAGCTGAGAACAAATAAACCTGTCTCAACCTGATGTGTTGACAACTAATCCCAATGTAGAACAGAATATTAACATCGTACAAACAGAGATCAGCAGACAGGGCATGAAAAAAGAAGAAGGATGTTCCTGACATCAGGACTTTAACTAAGTTATTCAGAGGAACATTAAACTGTTTCTGAAGCAGAGTCAGTTAATACTAATGCCTTAATACATGAGCCATATAGGCAAACAAGACAATGAACAAGTTGACTGGCTATATGGCAACAAAATTAATTGTACTAGGATTTTATTTTTGTAATGTTAAATTGTTGAAAATCACATAACTGTAGCTCAATTTGCTGGGGTAGTAGCACAAAAAAAAAGAAGAAGATGTATAAGGACATTAGAGTCGGGCGATATGATGGTATAGCAAGAAATGTATCCACCAGTAGAGATTTTAACAATGGGATTAATAATAAAAAGATTCTGCAGTTAGAAACAATTACACACTTTTACATTTAAAGGTAGGGTAGGTAAGTTTGAGAAACCGGCTCGAGATACACTTTTTGTTATATTCCATGGAATGCTCTTAACATCCCGATAGCAATGAATATCTTAAATGCTTTGACAAAAAATCCATAAAAAAATGTCATCTGTGGAAGCCGTAATACTGTAAAAAGCACGACCAATCATTTTAGCCGGCCCGGCTAAAATAACTGGATGGCCTACCTGCCTGTCAGCCTTCCATCTGTGCACAAACATATCTCGTGCCCTCATTGGTCATGTGCGCGTTCGTGTGTGTTGGAGGAGGGGCTCTATAAGGAAGTGGCAGATTTTCTCCGGTTGTGTATTTTCAAATTCTAGCGATCTCGAGCTGGTTTCTCAAACTTACCTACCCTACCTTTAAAGGGGACCTATCATGCAAAATGCACTTTTGTACGTCTTTTATACATGAATATGTGTCCCCGGTGTTCCAGGGAACTCACCAAGTGTCAGAAAACACAACCCTCTCTATTTTCCTCCATACCCAAATCTCAAACGGATCTGATAAAAACTGATCCAGATTTGAACACTGTCCTGACGTCAGGACGGTGGCGCTACGGCTATTGGGCCAACTCCACCAATCAGGAGGAGACAGCCACGGCCATTGCCGTTCGAAAGCGCTGGAGACGCTGTAGTACATATGCCAGGCCAGTAGATGGTGCTGTAGTCTGCCACAAAAGCAGCGAAGAAGACTTGGTTACCATGGTTACCCTTCTGTTTATTCTCCGCTGTGGCTTTCTTTCTCCCTCCCCGAGGCAAGCGTTTGCTCCTGCTGCTTTAATTCAATGCAATCCCTCCCCGTCGAGGCAAGCACTGTAATTCTCTCCGGTTAGTCCACCAGCAGATGACAAACACCCACCTCTCCGCCTCTTCCAAGGAATGAGGGGACCGTGCGGCAGAGTTTCAGTTTCAGTTTGTTTCGCCGGTCAAGATGTCCGTTAAAGTTTAAATCTTCCGGACAAAATTAGAAAAGTGCCGGTCAAAGGTCTTCTTTGTTATTTATTGAGCTTTAAAACAAATGAATAACGACTCTATATAATAAAACACGGAGGACGGAGATCTCTTTTTCTCCCCCTCTTCTGACAGCCCAGCAGCTGATCAAAGCACGTCTCCCCTCTCCTGCAGGGGGGCGTGGTCAGCAGAATCAGACCCGTAGACAGCAAACAGCACATAGAGCGAAATGAGGCATGGCTAAAATGCATGATCTGTTTGGTATTTTGAAAACAGAAACGTATAAATATACCTTATATAGGTATGGCCCTACAATATATCATTTAAATATAGCCTGATAGGTTTCCTTTAAACAAACCATCATGCTCTTACTTTGAAATCATGCGGAAATGTCGTCATCAGCAGGCCATCACGTGGTTTCCGAAAATAACTGAGTGACACGAGTAGATTTTAGCCGAGACCGGCAAAACTCCGTGTGTGTAAAAAGACGATCTAAAGCAGAGATTTGAGATCCACAAGCGCATTTTTGGTCGACAAATACAAAATGGATTCACAAATGCCGGATCGAAAGTTGTCAATGTTAAAGAGATATTCACAGATCTTTTTTTTATTTGTGAAAATATTTAGCGTATTTGCAGATCCGTTTTACATTTGCAAATTTATTTGTGAGTTTGCAAATATTTTAAATGCATTTGTGGATGGTGTTTTACATTTACAAATCACATATTTACACACAAATTATTTTTATGTTCACACAAATAATGAGACAAATCTATGCCCATAGAAGTGCATAATGTGCACCATTTAGAACTGTTAGTATTTAGACCTCAATTTTAGCTAGTAGATACCTTTTCATGTTGTTGCGGACTGCTTGTAGTTTTTAAAACTTGTCTCGCCTGAACAGGGACTTGAACCCTGGACCCTCAGATTAAAAGTCTGATGCTCTACCGACTGAGCTATCCAGGCCCTGATCACATCTATATTGCAGTAACAAGAAGACGCCGGGTGTTTCTCAATCGCGAGTAAAGCTGCTTCAGAGCCACTATTTCAAGCATACTACGTCATCGAGTGCCGCCGAAGTACTGTTCCAATCTCCAGCATACTTGGAAATCTACCGAGCCCGGCGTACTCCGTTTGGAGAAATATCGAGGCTGCACATGAGTAGACTCCGCGGTCTTAAAATCCCCACAATGCTTTGCACACGGACCAATTTCCCCAAATCTGTGGCGGAAGATGTAAAGCGGGGCCTCTCATATGACGCACACCTGCACACTTGCTAGCCTGTTCCACTCTTCGTTTTCCGAATGCCAGGAAGTATTCTTGACTCGCTTCTGAAGCAAGATGCTCGGAAGACATGTGCTACCAAGCAAGCGTACTCGCGATTGAGAAACACCCACTGTGTAACATTACTTCGTTACTTGTTCTGGTCTGTTCCTCATTGTAAGTTGAATCTCCAATGTAAACAAAAGGTGAGATAGAAGACACATAAACTTTTAAAATTAAACTGATACGTACATAATGACCGGAAGTTTGAACAAAAAACAATTGGCACAATTACCTGAACTAAAACCTTATTTCTGTAATATGTAAATGTGGTGGGGTTAGTTTTTTGTTGTTGTCAAAATCCATATTTAAACATACGAGTCAGCTGATATGATGGATTAACTATTTGGGTTAGAGACATGTGTCTGACGGAGGAGATCTGGCAGTACCTCTATCTATGGGATGTCATGTTTGTTTGCGTGATTTTGGTGACCATCATTTAGCTTTGTCACTCATTTGGTCAGATATTCAAGTCTTTTCAACCTTTGGTAGTCTAAAGCAGTGGTTCTCAAATGGGGGTACGCGAACCCCTAGGGGTACGTTGGAGTACTGAAGTACGACTTCAGCCGACGGCCAAGTAGCACGTACGAACTGCGCATGCGTGAGTGGCAATAACTGTCCTTACCAGCAGGCGGCGGTAGTGTGTATTCGTCATTCAAAAGAGGCAACCGGAAGACAGACAGCGTGATAACCGAGAGAAGAAGAACAGACTGCGTGATATAAACAAACAACAAATAGCGTGTGCGTTCCATTTTCACTCTACAGCGAGAAGCTCATGGGGCTTTCCCGAACCTGTGTCGAGAGCTGGAGTTAAATGAAATCTCAGATTTGCCTTCTTAATAGTTTGTTTGGGTCCCTCACTTCCGTTTCGCTTCTCATGCACTGATTCGCTAGCTGAACAGCCAATCAGAGTGATTTCTTTTGCCGACAGCCTTCGGCCGAAAAGGTGTCGGCACGGCTGAAAAGACACGACGGTGTGGGACACACCAATCTGAGTAGGGCGTGTCGACGCTCATCGTCGGCCTGACACCCATCGACGGCCAAAATCGGCTTGGTGTGTCCGGGCCTTTAAATATACATTTGAGGGTTTTTTTATATTTTGCGAAATTTATATTTTGAATTTTAGGGCCCCCATGCAAATGTGATGTAAGTATTTAAAATCATTTCCTAATTGAATGTACAGAACAGTTACATGATATTTACTGTTACCTTGATCTTAGTAAGAATGTGTTATTTATTATTTCGATTGGACATTATTCTTTGGTACAAACACCCAGAACAATAAAACCCAGACACGTTGCATCATCGATCACCACATGTCTTACTTTCTTTGGCAGAGCCTCCTGCTGAGATGTAGGGCACCCAGTTCCCATGATGCATTATGTTGCACCACGGCACGCTGGACCCCCGTTCATCTATAGGTTCAGTCAGGTGACACACCTCCAGCATCTCAAAGTTCTGCTGGAAGTCCGACACCAACATCCTGAGGGAGAGGAGAAAGATCCAGGTGAGTTACACACAGGCTAAAATGTATGGTGGCCCTGAAATCTCAATACGTTGAAGAAAGAGAGAGAAAACACAGAATACAGAAACTGCAGCGAGAAGCTCACACCACAACAGAAAATCTTTTGCAGGTGATGCACATGCCTGGGACACACATGTTGTCGCCATGGTCTGGGGTATGCTGTTTTGCTTATAATTAGCCTGCTTAGTCACTTAACCTGATGAAATACACACATGTAACTTTGAAACAGGCTAACATCAGCTGAACGTAGATACTTTTTCAACAATCACCAAGTAACAATAAGGGTTGAATAATTCAATGGTTAAAGGTAAATAAGTTTCACTTTGACAGTTTAATTCCACAGCCAGTTTCACAGATACTTATTATTTGAATTGGTAGGCTTATGATAAGTAAAAGGTTAATGCTTAATTTCATTCATTCATTTCACCATTAAGCTCTGCAGGGCCACCGTACAAATATGTGGTTTGATCTTTTAAAACTTGAAGGACACACCCCTCCAGACATCCAGAATATAAATAAACCAGAAAAGTTATATTTGTTAAACTAATTCTTCATTTTTATTATATCTAATACTTGGACAACAGTAGTGTAGTTCACCTACAATAACTGAAGTTCAACCGCAGTTAGAAATGTTAAACTCATCTCACCTGAGCAGGGACTTGAACCCTGTACCCTCAGAATAGTAGCGCATTTGTCTATATATTTTGTGTTATTAATGATAGTGTAAACTACATGTTAGTAGCTTAATCCCTCTGCTGTTGATACTATCTACATCTAGTAATTTAAAACTTGTCTCGCCTGAACAGGGACTTGAACCCTGGACCCTCAGATTAAAAGTCTGATGCTCTAGCTATCCAGGCTCTATTACTGAAATTTCGTAGTAACTTAAAGAGTTCACATTACTAAATGACTTTGCTATAGTCATCAAATGTATGTATGGGGAACAGGGTCTGCACACTGAGCTATCCAGACTGTCAAAACCCTGTGAGAGTAAAGGTACATTATTAAAGTGTCCCATCAATCTTGTAAGTGTGATTCTGGCCACATCAAATTAAATCATGCAGGTTCAGCAGA
This sequence comes from Trematomus bernacchii, assembly GCF_902827165.1. Classification (NCBI taxonomy): domain Eukaryota; kingdom Metazoa; phylum Chordata; class Actinopteri; order Perciformes; family Nototheniidae; genus Trematomus; species Trematomus bernacchii. The sequence continues at coordinate 90,270 of NW_022987966.1, forward strand.
AACTTTTTCTGGTCAGTTCCTCATAGAAAGTTGAATCTCTAAGTGAAAAAAGGTGAAATAAAAACAGTTTTGTAAATAATGACATAGGGTCTGTTTGAACAAAAAGCAAGTGCCACAATAACCTGGACCAAACCTTATATTTACTCTCTTAAACAGAGGAGAATAAGCAGCATGGTTGGGCCTCACATGTCAGGGTGTTTTGTTTCATGTTTGCAGAAGGCGGACAGTCAGAATCAGCAGTGTGTGTTCAGAAGCACACACTCACCAGAACTCCCCGTCCTCCCGACTCACTCTCTGCAGCCTGTTCTGCTCCTCCACGCTCACTGACTTCCACTCAGGACTGCACAGATCGATCACAAACAGAGAGGGGAGATATTTATCTATATGTACAGAATATACAGCAGTACAATATGTATTTCCAATTAGAGGTGTTGATAAATGAGGTTAAAATGTACACACGCCTGTCTGCTGCTTGGTGTCCTTATCATGATTGTGTGAAATATATTTATTTATATTCAGATGTTTACCTTACTGTGAGATATTGTGTATATTACAAAGCATAACTTTAACTTATACCTCGGGAAGACTGAGGCAGGCAGAGAGACACAAATGTACAACAACTAACAATTCCATGTAGCTTAAGACAGAGGTGGGACCAAGTCATTGTTTTGCAAGTCCGAGTCAAGTCTCAAGTCTTTGCGCTCAAGTCCGAGTCAAGTCTCAAGTCTTTGCGCTCAAGTCCGAGTCAAGTCTCAAGTCTTTGCGCTCAAGTCCAAGTCAAGTCTCAAGTCAGGATGGGCAAGTTCAAGTCATGTCCAAGTCCTAAACTTTGACAAAACGAGTCTTAAACAAGTCATTATGTGCTTTTCAACAAATGTAATGACATCGATCAACAAAATAATACTTAATACTCTTTATTAGTCACATTAATCATTTAATAATCCATTTTCTCTCTGCTGGTAAAGTAACGTTAAGAGGGATCAGTAAGGTAAGGCTACCGTGACGGTTTGATTCAGAAGGAGTTTAATGTATAAGATCCCTGATGTTAAGGTGACCAGAATGTTTATTTCCACTGTGTACAACATGTTATAAGGGACCCACAATCTATCTTTATGCAAGGGATAATGTGCAGCGAGGCGTCTCTATGGGGACAAGAACACCTGAATCTAGATCCCTCTGCAGGTGGTACTTTAACTATATTTTGATGATAATACTTTTCTACTTTTACTTGAGTAACATTTTGAATGCAGGACTTTTTATTGTAACCGAGTATTCCTACACTCTGGTACTTTTACTGAAGTACAAGATCTGAACTTCTCCCACCTCTGACAATAAATCCTGAGTGGTTACCAAAACAAAACCCTGCTCTGAAGGTTATTTTCATTTTACAAATCCTGCACTCAGCTTTGCTTTCTCCAATATCATTGAAATGCAGCCAGAAGCTGCTTCTTTTTTCGGTTTTCGCTAATTTCTTGACTTTTTCCTGCGCGCTTGCATTTAAATCCGGCTCCCCGTCTCCCTGTGGCTCTGTAGCTGGCCTGTACCACTACACCTGCTGTCTTTGGAGCGTCTGCCCACCACCCTTCTTTCACATAATGGTATGATCCTAGTGTGTCCTCGCATATGATTGGCCGCATTGTGGCTCAGCAAAATAAAGTCCCGCCCCTGCCTGCATGGATTCACAGCAAGAGTTGCAGCGGCTGAAGATTCTGCTCTCCCCGACGGGAGTCTGCTCTTCAAGCGGCATCTCGCGATCGGCGTGTTGGAGACCCCTGAATTAAAGTATCAAGTCACCTCAAGTCAGAAGGCTCAAGTCCAAGTCAAGTCCCGAGTCATTGGTGTTCAAGTCCAAGTCGAGTCGCAAGTGTTTTGTGATTTTGTCAAGTCGAGTCCAAAGTCATCAAATTGGTGACTCGTCCACACCTCTGGCTTAAGATGGAGACATTCTATTAAAGAAGCCCAATTGTGCTTTTTGGGGTTTTCCCTCTCCTGTAGTGTGTTATATAGGTTTTTGTGCATGTACTGTATGTGTGCTCTGGTTTCAGACAGAGGGTGAAAAGAGGTGCTGCAGCACAGGCAGTATGAGAAACATAAAGAGCTTTTTGAACATTAAAGCATGGAGACATGTCAGAGTAGAGACACTACATACTGATATACACCTGAACATCAGCAGGAGAGGACTCTTTAAAGTAGAGACACTACATACTGATATACACCTGAACATCAGCAGGAGAGGACTCTTTAAAGTAGAGACAGTACATACTGATATACACCTGAACATCAGCAGGAGAGGACTCTTTAAAGTAGAGACACTACATACTGATATACACCTGAACATCAGCAGGAGAGGACTCTTTAAAGTAGAGACACTACATACTGATATACACCTGAACATCAGCAGGAGAGGACTCTTTAAAGTAGAGACACTACATACTGATATACACCTGAACATCAGCAGGAGAGGACTCTTTAAAGTAGAGACACTACATACTGATATACACCTGAACATCAGCAGGGGAGAGGACTCTTTAAAGTAGAGACACTACATACTGATATACACCTGAACATCAGCAGGAGAGGACTCTTTAAAGTAGACACTACATACTGATATACACCTGAACATCAGCAGGAGAGGACTCTTTAAAGTAGAGACACTACATACTGATATACACCTGAACATCAGCAGGAGAGGACTCTTTAAAGTAGAGACACTACATACTGATATACACCTGAACATCAGCAGGAGAGGACTCTTTAAAGTAGAGACACTACATACTGATATACACCTGAACATCAGCAGGGGAGAGGACTCTTTAAAGTAGAGACACTACGTACTGATATACACCTGAACATCAGCAGGAGAGGACTCTTTAAAGTAGAGACACTACGTACTGATATACACCTGAACATCAGCAGGGGAGAGGACTCTTTAAAGTAGAGACACTACGTACTGATATACACCTGAACATCAGCAGGAGAGGACTCTTTAAAGTAGAGACACTACATACTGATATACACCTGAACATCAGCAGGAGAGGACTCTTTAAAGTAGAGACACTACATACTGATATACACCTGAACATCAGCAGGAGAGGACTCTTTAAAGTAGAGACACTACGTACTGATATACACCTGAACATCAGCAGGAGAGGACTCTTTAAAGTAGAGACACTACACACTGATATACACCTGAACATCAGCAGGAGAGGACTCTTTAAAGTAGAGACACTACGTACTGATATACACCTGAACATCAGCAGGAGAGGACTCTTTAAAGTAGAGACACTACATACTGATATACACCTGAACATCAGCAGGAGAGGACTCTTTAAAGTAGAGACACTACATACTGATATACACCTGAACATCAGCAGGAGAGGACTCTTTAAAGTAGAGACACTACATACTGATATACACCTGAACATCAGCAGGAGAGGACTCTTTAAAGTAGAGACACTACATACTGATATACACCTGAACATCAGCAGGAGAGGACTCTTTAAAGTAGAGACACTACATACTGATATACACCTGAACATCAGCAGGGGAGAGGACTCTTTAAAGTAGAGACACTACATACTGATATACACCTGAACATCAGCAGGAGAGGACTCTTTAAAGTAGAGACACTACATACTGATATACACCTGAACATCAGCAGGAGAGGACTCTTTAAAGTAGAGACACTACATACTGATATACACCTGAACATCAGCAGGAGAGGACTCTTTAAAGTAGAGACACTACATACTGATATACACCTGAACATCAGCAGGAGAGGACTCTTTAAAGTAGAGACACTACATACTGATATACACCTGAACATCAGCAGGAGAGGACTCTTTAAAGTAGAGACACTACATACTGATATACACCTGAACATCAGCAGGAGAGGACTCTTTAAAGTAGAGACACTACATACTGATATACACCTGAACATCAGCAGGAGAGGACTCTTTAAAGTAGAGACACTACGTACTGATATACACCTGAACATCAGCAGGAGAGGACTCTTTAAAGTAGAGACACTACATACTGATATACACCTGAACATCAGCAGGAGAGGACTCTTTAAAGTAGAGACACTACATACTGATATACACCTGAACATCAGCAGGGGAGAGGACTCTTTAAAGTAGAGACACTACATACTGATATACACCTGAACATCAGCAGGAGAGGACTCTTTAAAGTAGACACTACATACTGATATACACCTGAACATCAGCAGGAGAGGACTCTTTAAAGTAGAGACACTACATACTGATATACACCTGAACATCAGCAGGAGAGGACTCTTTAAAGTAGAGACACTACATACTGATATACACCTGAACATCAGCAGGAGAGGACTCTTTAAAGTAGAGACACTACATACTGATATACACCTGAACATCAGCAGGAGAGGACTCTTTAAAGTAGAGACACTACATACTGATATACACCTGAACATCAGCAGGAGAGGACTCTTTAAAGTAGAGACACTACATACTGATATACACCTGAACATCAGCAGGAGAGGACTCTTTAAAGTAGAGACACTACATACTGATATACACCTGAACATCAGCAGGAGAGGACTCTTTAAAGTAGAGACACTACATACTGATATACACCTGAACATCAGCAAGGGAGAGGACTCTTTAAAGTAGAGACACTACATACTGATATACACCTGAACATCAGCAGGAGAGGACTCTTTAAAGTAGAGACACTACATACTGATATACACCTGAACATCAGCAGGAGAGGACTCTTTAAAGTAGAGACACTACATACTGATATACACCTGAACATCAGCAGGAGAGGACTCTTTAAAGTAGAGACACTACATACTGATATACACCTGAACATCAGCAGGAGAGGACTCTTTAAAGTAGAGACACTACATACTGATATACACCTGAACATCAGCAGGAGAGGACTCTTTAAAGTAGAGACACTACATACTGATACACACCTGAACATCAGCAGGAGAGGACTCTTTAAAGTAGAGACACTACATACTGATATACACCTGAACATCAGCAGGAGAGGACTCTTTAAAGTAGAGACACTACATACTGATATACACCTGAACATCAGCAGGAGAGGACTCTTTAAAGTAGAGACACTACGTACTGATATACACCTGAACATCAGCAGGAGAGGACTCTTTAAAGTAGAGACACTACATACTGATATACACCTGAACATCAGCAGGAGAGGACTCTTTAAAGTAGAGACACTACATACTGATATACACCTGAACATCAGCAGGAGAGGACTCTTTAAAGTAGAGACACTACATACTGATATACACCTGAACATCAGCAGGAGAGGACTCTTTAAAGTAGAGACACTACATACTGATATACACCTGAACATCAGCAGGAGAGGACTCTTTAAAGTAGAGACACTACATACTGATATACACCTGAACATCAGCAGGAGAGGACTCTTTAAAGTAGAGACACTACATACTGATATACACCTGAACATCAGCAGGAGAGGACTCTTTAAAGTAGAGACACTACATACTGATATACACCTGAACATCAGCAGGAGAGGACTCTTTAAAGTAGAGACACTACATACTGATATACACCTGAACATCAGCAGGAGAGGACTCTTTAAAGTAGACACTACATACTGATATACACCTGAACATCAGCAGGAGAGGACTCTTTAAAGTAGAGACACTACATACTGATATACACCTGAACATCAGCAGGAGAGGACTCTTTAAAGTAGAGACACTACATACTGATATACACCTGAACATCAGCAGGAGAGGACTCTTTAAAGTAGAGACACTACATACTGATATACACCTGAACATCAGCAGGAGAGGACTCTTTAAAGTAGAGACACTACATACTGATATACACCTGAACATCAGCAGGAGAGGACTCTTTAAAGTAGAGACACTACATACTGATATACACCTGAACATCAGCAGGAGAGGACTCTTTAAAGTAGAGACACTACATACTGATATACACCTGAACATCAGCAGGGGAGAGGACTCTTTAAAGTAGAGACACTACATACTGATATACACCTGAACATCAGCAGGAGAGGACTCTTTAAAGTAGACACTACATACTGATATACACCTGAACATCAGCAGGAGAGGACTCTTTAAAGTAGAGACACTACATACTGATATACACCTGAACATCAGCAGGAGAGGACTCTTTAAAGTAGAGACACTACATACTGATATACACCTGAACATCAGCAGGAGAGGACTCTTTAAAGTAGAGACACTACATACTGATATACACCTGAACATCAGCAGGAGAGGACTCTTTAAAGTAGAGACACTACATACTGATATACACCTGAACATCAGCAGGAGAGGACTCTTTAAAGTAGAGACACTACATACTGATATACACCTGAACATCAGCAGGAGAGGACTCTTTAAAGTAGAGACACTACATACTGATATACACCTGAACATCAGCAGGAGAGGACTCTTTAAAGTAGAGACACTACATACTGATATACACCTGAACATCAGCAGGGGAGAGGACTCTTTAAAGTAGAGACACTACATACTGATATACACCTGAACATCAGCAGGAGAGGACTCTTTAAAGTAGAGACACTACATACTGATATACACCTGAACATCAGCAGGAGAGGACTCTTTAAAGTAGAGACACTACATACTGATATACACCTGAACATCAGCAGGAGAGGACTCTTTAAAGTAGAGACACTACATACTGATATACACCTGAACATCAGCAGGAGAGGACTCTTTAAAGTAGAGACACTACATACTGATATACACCTGAACATCAGCAGGAGAGGACTCTTTAAAGTAGAGACACTACATACTGATATACACCTGAACATCAGCAGGAGAGGACTCTTTAAAGTAGAGACACTACATACTGATATACACCTGAACATCAGCAGGAGAGGACTCTTTAAAGTAGAGACACTACATACTGATATACACCTGAACATCAGCAGGAGAGGACTCTTTAAAGTAGAGACACTACATACTGATATACACCTGAACATCAGCAGAATAGGGCACCTTAAATATTGTATGTTGACTCCTTCATTAACACGTTTTACTTGACAGCTGTAAACCTGTATGTACCAACCCTTGCAAGTCATTCCAGGGCCCCTCCCACTCGGTGTTGCCCCAGGGGTTGAGGAGTCTTACTAAATCTACTGTGCCATGTGCTGTCTGAACCTGGCAGAGGAGGAGGGAAACAGACAGAAAAGGTGAGAGCAGTGGGAGGAACATGACGCTCCAATCATCCTCACCACTCTTTAAAGGAGCTGGACCCAGATTCAGAGCATAGTGTTTCTTTCCTGGGAGCGAGAAGATCACGATTTATCAACAATAGCTTAAAGGACTGCACACACACACACACACACACACACACACACACACACACACACACACACACACACACACACACACACACACACACACACACACACACACACACACACACACACACACACACACACACACACACACACACACACACACACACACACACACACACACACACACACACACACACACACACACACACACAGAGCTGGGATTACAACACACAGAGGGAGTGTGACTTCACTCTCTGCTCAGGGCGCCATTACTACACAAAATATAGTGTTTTATAGAGAGTATAATAAGAGTTTTTAAGACCTGAATGATTGTAGCAATAATTATCATTGATGGTTATACTATTTAACGTAGAGTTAAGATGATCTAAATGTTCTCATCTTCTCTTACCCTCTCTACTGCAGTCAGAGAGTAGGCATGTCTGAACATGATGCCTAGTTCATTCTTCTGCTCCAAAGGACCCTGCAGAGAAACACACATCCACCCACAGGAGAACAAGGCATTACACTCAGTGACTCACATACAGTAATAGAAACATGTTGCGCTGCAGTGTGTCCCGGCCAGTGCTGGGGTAGATACTCAACAAAAAGTAATGCATTACACATGACTAGTTACTTTAAAAAAAACTACTACTAAGCTACTCACTGCTGAAAGTAATTAGTTACACTACAAGTTACATTCATTTAGGACTACTCTGTAACATCATCTGAGATGCACCATAAATCACATGACAAATAACAGTATAAAGTTAAACCTAATTTAAGCCCGGATCAGCACAAATCCTAAATCTGATAAGGACAACACTGAACACAGACCTCTCTTTCTGCTTTCTGTTTGAACATCAGCCTTAACATAACTTCACAGAAAAATGTCTGTCATACACCAACATAACTTAAAATAAGTTTTCCTTTCAACCATCTAGCGCAAACATGAATTTCTTCAAAATAACATCAATAAATAAAATAAGAGTTTGGCCCGCATCAGAATATCAGATGTACAATGTCATTAATAGAGCAAACAGACTCACTTAGCTCACACTGCCAAACTGTGGCTTTGCACTAGATGTATCCCTCTTACTGGTCATGCTTATCAAATAAGTGGTTAAACCCTTTATTTATACAGTCTATGGTTATATGGTTATACCTCATGAGGAGGAGTCTCTCAAATAGTTAGTCTGACAACCTGCTCCTCCTCGGGTCCAACACAAGACGGCCCAGGCTGAAGAGACTCTCAACTGGTGCCCTACAGGGTGTCGCTGTATCAAATCTAACTGCTATAGTATACATTTGGGGTTCTGCAGTTTTCCTCATCTTTGAACCTTTGCGCTTAGTAACCTCCCGTCATGTCAGACGAGTGAAGTGCTAGCATGCATGAAAATGGAAGTTTGATTTGTTTTTCTGTCCTCCCATTATGCAGACAGTTGAGGACCTTAAAGTAATGCAAGTAACAAGATTGTTTCGTGCTTAGTAACTGTAATGTGATTACTGCAGCGTTACATTACTGTGGTATAGACAAATGTAATGTGATTACAGTAACGTCTTACTCTGTAGTGGGTTCCCCCCAACACTGGTCTGACAGATTAAACTAGCCCCCAACGCTCTCGTACCTGGCAGTTGGCGCAGTTGATGAGCGCTCCTTTAGCCAGCAGCTGGCTGAGGAAGGCCGGGGGGTCTCTGGTCAGACGGGAAGCGCTGAAAGTCTCAGTCACCCCCCCCGTCATGTCCACCATTGCCTCATGAGGGAAGCCCATGTCCAGAGCTCTGTAGCCCCCTTTCACCCTGGGACACACACAGGTCAGACAGGCTACTGGACAAACAACGTCTGAATCAGCATTAAACAGGTCTTGCAAGAATGTGTTTCCTAAGAAAACCTGCCAATACATGAACACATAAATGAGTAATCTGTTCCATCATTGAGGAATTACTTTTGAGTATGTATGATGTATGGTGGTGTATATAAGGTCTGTAGTCATTTTAGAGAGGAACAGTATTTAGAGATGTAAGGAGATGTCACATGTTTAAACCTGCTTACTCTACAGCCCTGGAGAAGAGACCTGATGAACATCTGATTCTTGTGACTACTAGGCTTAGTTTTGGCAATTTTAATATAACTGATAACTTTTCAATTGTGAAACCTGAAAGTCAAAATCATTAATTAATGAGAAAAGTTGAAAGACAGGAAAGTGATCCAAGTGTTGAGTCAGACAGTAGCTACAGTTCTGCTGGTTGATAACGTTTAGGAAAATGTCAAGGCATTTAAGAGACAGATCAACAGGGAGATAATTAGAAGGTTTTCAATTACAGACAGGTGAAAGGGCTGTGCACAATATAAAATAAATATTCCACACCATCTGCATTTCTTAGACCTCTTTGCTGTTTTTCTGTTGGGGAACAGGCAAGTGTGTGCAGGTAATATAAAGTCAGCAGCAAAGTATCTGTGCAAAGAGTGGTCAGGATAGCCCTGAAGATAATGCTAGCTGAAGTTGGACTGTATTTAATGTCGACTTGCAGAAATTCATCTTTAAAAACATCCTTATTGGTACTGGCTCAATGGACCTTTAATCATTTTAAATAACTATGTGACTCCTTAAAACTTGTGCCAAATCCTGAATGCCAAAATGAATCTACCTTGAGTTATTTGCTCATGGAATTAATTACAGGGATGCAAACACACGTATGGTGAAAAAAGAGAGAACTATTCGAAGCAGAAAAAAAACTGCGTAATATACCATCTGACAAAGGCCTGTGCTATAATGCTTCAATTAACTGGCTATTTTTTATAATATACTCTGATCAATAGGAGACAGAGATGTAAAGTTATAAATTAAGGGTTTTTATTATTATTTACAGCAGGGGTGGGGAACTCTTTTCCTCTCAAGGGCCATTTCAATTTTTACAACATCCTCCGAGGGCCGGGGGCCCGTACAAATTATTGAACTCAACCTCATTCTGTGCAAAGAAAAAGCAACCTCTTAATCCAGATATCTTAACATGACTCGCGCACGGTTGTGGCCTGACCACCAAAACAGAAAGATAGACACACAAGATGTGTGCAAATGTTTTCCTATCCATGTGGACATCATTTAAGTGGGGGATGGACCTTACATCCTCTAGGGGGGTCCGGGGGCATGCTCCCCCGGGAAGATTTGTTTTTAAGACCCCATTTACACGGGAACGAAACGGGTTGTATCTGCATAGTTTCTCTTGCGTATAGCCCTTTCATTTACACGAGGCCATAACAAAACGATAGAAACGGACCCCGCAAACGATAACGGGTCCCAAGGTGGATAGATCTGCAAACGAAACGCTCTGGGGGGTCAAACGGCTCCGTGTAATCGCCTCTATACGATCATTTTCTGATAACGATGAAATAGCCCCGCCTCCCTCTCCCCACGTCTCCCTCTCCCGATGTCTCCTGCTCAGATTTAAACTTTAACGGACATGTTGACCGGCGGAAAAAAATGTTAACGGAAACTCTTCCGCATGGTCCCCTCGGAAGAGGCGGAGAGGTGGGTGTTTTTCATCTGCTGGTGGACTGGTTAGTCCACCAGCAGATGAAAAACACTGGTGGACTCCACACGCCTCCACCGCGGAGAATAAACAGAAGGGCAACCATGGCAACAATGCTCCGGGGGCGGGGTCTTCTTCGCTGCTTTTGGTGTATTTTGTGGCGGCAGCAGCGCCACTTACAGGCCTGGCATATGTACTACAGCGTTTCCAGCAGTCTCGTGTGAACGGACACGTTAAATGAATCGAATGCGTGTGAACGGAAGACTTGAAATCTGTGATGCGACAGGCTGGCCTGCATTGTTATCACCCAGGAAGAGCGCCTCTTCAACCCCTATTCATACTAGGAAACAGCCGTGGACAGCTGCTAAACGGAGAACTACAAACAATCCTCCTAAACCACCAAGTGTGCCAATCCAGAACAGATACGCTCCGCTGACCCAGAACCGGAGATCTCTTTTTGATGACCTGGATAACCTGTCCTCTTCACACAGCAGGGTAAGGACCAATAGCTACTCCAAAAGTAAAAGGCTAGAGGGAAAGCTAACGACTGGGCCTGAAACTCTGATTGTGGGTGATTCTGCTGTAAGAGATGTACAAAGTCTGTGTAGTAAGAACAACACCAAAGTACTCTGTTTTCCCAAGGATATGGTCTCTGACTTGGCTGAGAAGATCCTGCATATTGGGGCTGAACATCCGATTGTGAAAAATGTGGTACTGCACATTGGAACAAATGATGTTGTGAAACAACAGTCAGAAGTGCTGAAAGAAGACTTTAAATGTCTGTTGGAAACTGTCAGCTCTCTAAATGCGGAGGTGTTCATCAGTGGCCCTCTACCGCCAGTCAGAAGAGGAGTGGAGAGATTCAGCAGATTGTTTGCACTGAACACGTGGCTTTCAACTGCCTGTACTGGCCATTCACTTTTTCTGGGACCGCAGACATCTTTTTAAGGCAGATGGAGTTTGCCTGAACAAGTCAGGAGTGAAATTGTTTATCTCTAACATATTCAATTGCCTGCGTCAGCAATCTGTTCCCTCTGCCAAGGACAAGCAACAACAGGAATCCAACCAAGAGAAAGACACAACACATCGCGCAGAAAACCTTGAAGAAGTATCACTGCACCCACCTGAGGAATGTCTTGGAGATTATGGGAGACCTATGACACAAATGGAGGAGTCTCCACCGCCCTTCACCCCCCTATCACCTTTGAGGATACTCTTCCTTCACCCCCCAGCTCTCTCTACTCTCCGTTCACCCTTTCACCCTCGCCCACCCTCCTGGAGTTCGACCACATGAAGGAGATACAGAGGGTTGGCACCAAGTCCTTCCTGGAGATCAATGACCGCATGAAGGCGATACGCAGGGTTGGCAGCATGTCCTTTACCCCCGCCCCTCAACGACGCCCACCACAATCACCGAAGCAGAGACGCGCACCATCTCCCCCCCCTTCATCACCGTGCCTACGTCAACCACCTCCCCCCCCTTCAAGACAGCGGCTGTTTCTCAATGTCGATTAGAGCTGCTGCAGAGCCACTATTTCAAGTATACTACGTCATCTAGTGACGCCAAATGCTGGGCATTTAACCTGTTAAGCCCCAAGCCTGTTTTTCAGGTTTCAGGCTCGAAAATGACATGCCCAGAACAAATGACTATAACTTCACTTCTAAAAGGGTTAAATTAATAATCTTTTTTCTCAAAGCAAGGTTACATCTGTGAGTTGGATGTAGAAGTGTCAGAATCAATATAGATGTTTCTGTGTCAGAGTAAATTCAGATGGAACATAGTAAAAAAGTGTAAATTCTTACCTCCGCCTAAAAAAAACCCATTACTTATAGTGAAAACCACCCTTGAACAGTGGCGAGCCGTCAGGGCCCTCTAGGCCCTCTGTGAGGGCCTAAGATATTCTAAAAAATAATATTTGAAAACATTAAAAAAAAAACATTTTATTTTTAAATATTATTTTTTATATATTTTTTTTGTTACATTTTTCATTAGTTTTACCAAAAATAACTTGATTTAATTGTATTTAAAATAACATTTCCAAAGAAATAAATCCTTCGAATCTGCCTGTTCAGTTTCTGTTGGAATGTGAAGGGTTAAATGCCGTCTCTGCGAGTTACTGTGAAGACGGCGGGAGAGCTTGTTGGTCCCTCTGTACATTCACAGAGGGCCAGCTATAGTAACTCAATGAGAGAGCAGTGTTTCCCCTAGGATGGAGTCATAGCAGCGGTGCTAAGGCACGTGGGCCCAGCACAATGTGAGCGTGTGACATTTTTTAGTGAAGAAAGGCTCTTGAGGCCTAGTACCAGGGCCGGTTCTAGCCAATTTGTTGCCCTAGGCGAGATTTTATATATAAAGAATAAATGAAAAATCTCTACAAAAGACAAATACACTACAAAAACAGAAACTTATTGACATAGGTAATAGACGTCAAAATGGCTTCAAATGTATTCAGTATTGTATGAACATGTTTTAATTGGGGGGTGGACATCACCTCCTCTAGGGGGGTCCGGGGGTATGCCACCTACATAATTTGTAAACACATATTTGTTTGAGACCCACTGAGATGACTTAGACTAAAATGAACTATCTAAACACTCAGAGAGTCCTTTACCTCACTGAGCCTCTCAGTCTAACAGGAGAGCTCTCCTCCAGCCTGGTTGTAGAAACATCTACTTCTTATATCCGTTAGCGCAGCTAGCACTAGATTCTAATAACAACAGCGCCGGTACCGGTGCGCCCTCTCTCTCTCTCCCTCGCTCGCTCTCTCGCTCCCACGCTCGCACTTTGGCTGTGAGCTGCGGTTGCCTGATAAGCCAACATCCCCCACTTTCATCACTTACAGCGCCCATCGTACAGGGCAAATGAAAAGTGTAACCGGGGGGAAAAGGGTGTTACATTTACTTAATTATGAATGTTGTTACATCAAGGCCGAAAATTAGGATGAGCGCCAACGGTCAAAAATGTGTTTTCCCCTCCCAGAGCTACCAGCGCAGCGCCCCCCCAGATCTGGCGCCCCTATGCCAAAAATCGGCCCTGCCTAGTATATACAGTGGCAATGTCTCAAGATTTAGCAAAAATACACCTTTATTGAACATACAGTAACACAAATACTACAAATCCACATAACAAACAATCAAAAATGAAAAAGGGTCACCACTTATTATTATTTTAATAAAAAAATTAAAAAAACACTGGAGAGTAATGTCAAATGACAGTACAATTGACCAATCATATCTTCCCTCTAAATGGGTGGGCTTTATTTTCGCGGACTTTATGACAAGTTCCGCCCGCTGTGGGGTTTATGCAAGTGGTGCAGTGACGCGTCCTAAAACCCGGAAGTAAGCTGCGCTCGGGTTCCCTCGACAGAAAAGCAATGGGATTTCTCATGGATGTAATAGCTCGAAATAAGGTCTGTGGATAACGAACCTGTTAGATAAATGCACGTTTTGTTCAGCCGGATAATATCCACATGTCTACCCTACTTTTATTATTTTCAAATCATAAATCTAATCGATAGATTTATGATCAGCATAAGTTCGTTCATGATGGCTCATGTCAGTGATAGTGATGACATCGTGGCGAAATTATTATAATGATCATATCAAGGTGTGCCTTAACCTCACTGAGCTGAGGTTATTTGAGCCTCTCAGTCTGTCCGGAGAGAGCAATCTTCCACCTGGTTGTAGAAAAAGCTCTTTATATTTGTTAGCATAGCTAGCTAACCAGATGCTAATAACAACAGATCGCCACTGGGCTTACAACTAAAGACACAGCCACGCAAAAACTGTGGCATGTGTACAGCTCCTTATGGGTACTGCAATATTTGAAGTGCTGGAGCGGCGTTCCGGTGCTCTCCGTCAGCAATACACCACGTGATGACACGTTACGCTCGTGTTGTGTTCAAGGAACCTGTCCTTGGCCAGGAAAAACAGGCACTCGCTTGTTTAATTATTTTGCGGTCTAGATTTCTTAAACATTTTTTGAAGTGAGAAGTTGTCCGTCAGTCCGTGAGTCGGAGCCCCCCACCCCCCCCCCCCCCCCCCAAAACAAAAACTCTTCGGTTCTCCACGAATTACAAAAGTCATCCAAATCAGCGTAAAAAAAGGCGCCGAAAAGCGACTAATTTGCATGCATGTAATTAAACTCTTGGAGGGAATGGGATAGAGCAACAAAATGCTACACAAACTGGCTTTTGTGAATGAACACAATTTAGGAAACGTGTCAAATGTACAGTAAAGCTCTGCCCTACAGGCTGCAGTGAGCAAAACTATTGAGCCAAACAGACAGCATGCTGATGGATACGCTTCATAACGTTTATTCTGAGGGCGTCCACTGAGACGTGTCATTAGCTGTATTTACCATGTGAGACGTTTTGCAGAGTAGATTTGAATATGACTTGATTACAACTTAATATCTGGCCTGTCGCGTGCCATAGCAGCCTTTATTACATCTTTACGTAATAAAAAAGGTGTCTTCAAATGCACATCTGAAAATGCTTCACAATCCAAGGGGTGTTATTAGCCTCACTTTTCAATTAAGTAAGGGTTGATCATATTTAGCAGATTATTCCCCCCCACACACACTGGTTGCAGGGACTCACTTGGCGTAGGCCTTCTCCAGCAGGGAGCTCCAGAACTCGTGTCTCTCTGGAGAGCTGAGGTAGATCAGACTGTTGTCCTGAGTGGGCAACAGGTCGTCTACCTTCACCTCCTCCCACTGACCGTACTGCCAGAACTGAACAAGGGGGGGGGGGGGGAGGGTATTTAGTCTTGTCAGTGCACTGTGTGTAACTCACATTTAAATAATAAATACAAAATGTTAGGTTGAACTTAATATTATTACTTTCTACTAACTTAATACAGTTATGTGAAATGTGTTGATATTTTTTTCAGTGTAGCCTGCATACATCAACCTTTTCAGGTCCATCTTAAATCTAATTTGTCAGTTTATTTTTGTCATTGTCTTTGATTATTTTAAACTGTTTCACAATCTAACTGTAGGTAAACATTGTTCTTGAGAGTAGGAGTTCTTCAGTCCTGCACTGACAGCAGGATGCCAGGTTAACGTTTGTGATTACCTTGAAGGTGAAGCAGCCGCTGTATCCTTCTTGGAAGCTCTGTTCTAGAGGCATGACCTTTTTGAGCAGGGAGTGATGCACGGAGAGAGAGGCGATGGCAGAAAGTAACCAGCAGTCATCTGAGGACAGGAGGTCAGAGGAGGTCAGGTTTTCAGGAGGAAGTCTGTAAAGGCTCCATGTCAACAAATATTGTCTGAACCTGTTCATAAGCCCTGTGGATCCTCCTTATAAAGTTGTCTCTTTAGCTTTCTGTTTCCCATAATCCATTGTGCACTGGCAAACCTTTGAAATAACGTAGGTACAACACTCAACTAAATGAATAAAATATATTTCTAGTCTTTTACATTTCAATGACGAAATGTTACATATAATACTTTTAAATCTATTGCAACGTAATTGTCACAATGTCACAAATGTAATGCAACAAAACATAATATCCAGTATCCTGGTTTGATAATACACCAATGGTGTATTTGTATAATCCTGCAGCAGACTCACAACTGTCTGTATTTCTTTCTCATTCTGTTTCTGTTATGACAAGAGCATTTCACTACGGGGATGAATAAAGGTCCATCTTATCTTATCTCATCTTATATCAAATACACCCACCTTAATTAACAAAAATACGAATGAATACAGAATTATAATTGTTTTAATGGGCTAGGGTTAGGGTTAGGGTTTCCCTTTGTGTTATGGGAAAGCATTCCCTCATGCGTTGTGTGCTCTGGATGAAGTCTCATGTGTGTTGTGTTCCCCTGCGGCTCTACTCACTGAGTTTTCCCTGGCGGACGTCCAGGCGCGTCGCTCCGTTAACAATGAACTGAGGAGACGCACAGAGCTCCTGCAAACCGACAGGTGATTGGTTGATCATTAAGAGGAGGAGGAGAGAGAGGAAACGAAAGAGAAGAGATTAGAGTGGGTGGAGAGGGACACAGACAAATTATGCAAATAAAACAGGACCTAGCGTGTCAGAACAGCACGACAGTTAGCAGCAGATTATCTGTCAGAGCAATGAGGCAGAAACCTGGCCCACTACCTGACCTCTGGAGAAACTCAGCAGAGTCAGGGCTGAAAGTTTATGATTATTGTCATTTCTTCCAAATGTTGAACGATTTGAACTTTTCAACCCATAAAACAAAGGGTCCATCTAATAATGCCACATTACCCATCAATATACATATCTATATACAGATACAACGCATTTTTATTTATATAAGCACCGCCGTGTGTTTTATGAGACCAGCACTTAGAGAAATCCCTCAAACTGATGCTCAGAAAGTTGTTCACATGGTTCCCCTGCAGAGTGAAACCTTAAAGGTATTCCCCATTTATTATTTATTTATCTTACCAGGCTCCAAAATACTTCAGGTTCATAAAAGCTGCCAAAACTGCCCATTGCCGAATACAAGTCCATGAACTGTCATTTAAGTCATTCAGACCAAGAAATGCCCTTAGCATTTTCTTTGTAAAAAGCTTTTTAAAAAGTTGAACAGCAGCAGCAAGAGACCTAGAAAAAGGTTAATTATGTGATATTATCATTACTATTCCAGTTCAGCAGGATTGGCATGAACTGTTCCTGGAGAAGAGTAGTGCTAACAAAAACTTACAACACCATATTTAACATTCCCGCCTGCGACCAAGATAGTTATATAGTGTCTTTAAGGTTCACTTTATGTTGGGTAATCCGATTACTGCTACTACTGCAGTGTCCTGGTTTTAACTGGAGTGTGTGTTGGTGAAAAGTGGCAGTAAACGAGCTTGTTGAATAATAATAATAATAATAATAATACATTACTTTTATAAAGCCAAGGACACCATTACACAACTTTCTTTATAAACGGTAAAACATGTATTTGTTTGTGTCTTTGTTGTCTTTTTGTTGAGAATTCATCGAGAGGCATCAGTCACTTTACCTTCATACTAGGACAATACCTGAACACACTGCAGTTTACACAAACGTATTTGATGTATTTGTTAGTGCAGTTATTTGATTTAATCCCCACTGTACACCAGTCCACAGTATTGTACTGCATTTCTTTCAGTTATAAATATATCCTATCTTATTCCTAAACTTTAACTTCTTCTCATTGTGATATTTTTAACCAAGATGCTTTTCTTTTTAAATCCGATTTTATATTGGAGAAAGAGACCCAAACTACCCAACTGCAATGTCGGGTTGTGTGTATGACACATTTAGACAAATAGCCAGGACCACATACACATTTCATTTTCTTAAATAAAATAAAATAATTTCCTACCAGAAAAAAAGAAATAGCAAACTTTATTTGTTTTCCAAATGATATTTGGTTTACACTATATTCATAAAACAAGTGGCTGTGTGATGGTATGGTAGCACCTGAAGGCAGAGCTCGGATCTTGTATAATGTTTTATAATAAAATAATTTAAATTCATTCTTTGTAAAAAAAAAAGGGATTGTGGTTCCTGTTTGAACACCATGATCGTCTCCATTGAAGATCCCCCAAAGGTGTCAAGTATAATGTTTCAGATCAGATTATACTTTCTATTATCTTTGAGCAAACACCTATTGTTAAAGCTGTTCCTGCTGGTCTGTGCTCCTCTCAGCCTCTTGGCTGTCTCAACAGGAAGAAGATGGCCTAAAGAGAGTAGCTGTCCCATGTTAGGAAGGTAAACACACCTCTGTTATCCACTGACACCATTCACTGACCTCTGTCTTGTGAAACCAAACATACTTCCATAATATTATTATGTTATCATCTGCATACGACGTTATGTGTCTTCTTTGTTTCATTGTCTGGAGGAAATTGTGTAGGGAAATGTGAAAGAATATGAGGTGAAGGGGTTTCATAACTACAGCATGAGAGTTTTCAAAGCCTGTATGTTGTAATTGTTTTGTTACAGAGACATCTTAATCTACTAGTTATTACTGATAGATTGCATCATACTGTAATGCAACGCATTCTTGTTGTTTGGTCCCCTCTCAGCAACAACAATACCTACTTTATGAAATGTTAACACAATAATAGACAGTTTGAAAACACTGTCAACATTTTGCCACTGTTCCTAGAACTAAAAATAGTTCAGTGTCCTAAAAACGGCCTCCTACAATTCACATTGACAACATGTATGATCACCACTACACAGGAGTTGATGTAGCGATAGGAACCTTTTATATGTCATATTTACTCAACAAAGATCCTGTGCAAACAGGTCACATATTTACTGAATACATTTCCTGTTAATACAACCGCAGGTTTTATCTTATCCAACCTGCCCTGCCCTCCTTTGTTAGAAAAGAAGACTCTCTTAAATGCTTTGAAGTGTGACAGGAGAAAGCTGTTGCAAATGCTGGAACAGCAACTTGTTATTGCACGATAGTTAAAGGGCATGCAAGGATTTATACTTCCTGATTTACAAACAAAAGCATTTTTGTATCAGCTGTAAAATGCATGGTCAGAAACTGAACACTGGGCAGTTTATCTGAGAAACCCAGGATAAGTCAACTCTTTAGGCATGTGGTTCAAACAGGACAGCAGCTCTACAAACAGAAGATGATCTGATAGAATATGATGCATTGCTGCAGATTAAACTACTGAATAGTATAAAGGAGTTCAAATGAGCCCAACCTTAAACATCTACAGCAGTAACATGCAACATACAAACTAATAAGCAGTAGGCCTACTGTTTATACAGGAACAACAATGGCCGCTGGCGACCGGCTCGGTTCGCTGACGGCCGGACGTACTGTGATTCTCCAGAACACACAGATGGCCAGTCCGCCCCTGTGTAGCATATTATTTTCGATGACAGATGAGCAGATCGCCACTGGGCTTTCAACCAAAGACACAGCCACGCAAAAACTGCGGCATGTACAGCTCCTTATGGGTAATGCAATGTGTGAAGTGCCGTGCGCTACACCCCTGGTCGTTTCACCATGGAGGAAAGCAGCAGAAAGTCGACTGGAGTTAAAGAGAGCGGGGCCTAGAAGTTATCCTTCTGCGCTGCGTTGCGTGCATGGCTTCCTTCTGCAGGTAACGGGGAGACGCGCTCTGCCGGCGGCCTCGTTCAGGATCCGAAAATACAATTTCAATATTTTGCACACTTATTCCTAGTGTGCCACTGGTTACGGCCCCGCGTGCCAATGGTGGCACGCGTGCCAGGGGTTGCCTACCCCTGTAGAATAACCTCCTTTTTTCTCTCGTCTTTTTTCTATTCAACTTAATATGAATAAAATGAAAATACAGGTGAACTGAGGGTTCAGTGTCTTCTTCAAGGACACTTGAACATGGAGGAGGCTATCAAACAGTAAATGTGATTTTATGAGTCTGTTATATAACTTTTTAGTATCGAAAACTTCATGTAAAACCCCCATGACTCTCTCAATATTTGAATTCAGGAGTTAATATTTAACATGCGGCAATTCCTTAAAAAGTGTGTCTATAATGATTGAATACAGTGTTAGTGTTATATTGCTGTCAGGACTCAAAAGAAGGCACGTGTTTATCAGAAGTGATCTGGTTCTATTGTATTTCTAAAAGTTTAACAGGTCGGAAATAAAATATAAATTCTCCCTTAATGTTGCAATGGATGAACAGACCAAAAATGAGCACTGTTAGTTGACTACTTGATCATTTATGGAAAAGTCATTTAAACACCACTTATATAGGAATGATTCTGTCACTGCAGTATGGTAATGAAAGTAGCATAACCACTGTAAACATACTCTAATGCTTAACCCTAATTAACATTTTATGCAAATGTATGCAAATTTCCCCTCTGTGGGACTAATAAAGGTATTCTGATAGTCGAGCAATTTTCTCAATTATTTACTCAAGTAAAAAAAACGTGGGCAGTGTATTCTTATGTATTATTGTATATATTATATAATTGGAGTAATAACACTATTCATTATATGTGTTATACGTGCAACGACATGCAACAGTATCTGTTAAACACATGTAAAGTAGTAAAAATAACAACATTAGTTGAGTAGAAGTACAAATATCATTACATCTAAATATTCCAGTAGTAAAGAACATAGGGCTGTGCGATTATGGCAAACATCATAATCACGATTATTTTGGTCAATAATTGATATCACGATTATTAAATACGATTATTCATT
The DNA here is from genome assembly GCF_902827165.1 of Trematomus bernacchii. Taxonomy (NCBI): domain Eukaryota; kingdom Metazoa; phylum Chordata; class Actinopteri; order Perciformes; family Nototheniidae; genus Trematomus; species Trematomus bernacchii. The sequence goes on from NW_022987966.1 coordinate 111,322, forward strand.
GACTTTGAAAAAATCAATTTATTGAACTTTAAAACAAATACAAATAATAATTTGAACAGTATCTTTTTAACTGTTGATTACCCTGAACGTATAATTCAACTGAAAAACCAATACAAAAATAAATTAAATAAATGATACATTTAAATAAATAATAGCAAAATAATAAATACCAATAAACAAGATCAACAAATATTTTTGGAGCGCACTTCCACAAGCTACTAAACATATATAAATATGATAAATACAAATAAATGAGACCAAAATTAATTAGATCAAATATGTTGTAGTGCACTGTCACAACCTAGCAAAGCAAAATAATTGTTTTTTTCGATTATGTTGTTTTCGTAATTGTGGCAGGCCAAAATCGTAATTGCGATTAAAATACGATTAATTGCACAGCCCTAAAAGAACAGGTACTGCAAATGTACACTTCAGTACAGTTCTTGAGTAAATTTGTAATGAGTTACTTTGCACCATGTTTGAACTGTATATTATAAACAATATTCATATTTCTTTACTTATTCATAATTGCAATCTTGAAATAAAAAAATATTGTGAATTGTTTTTCAATTCTAGGGTTGCTACATTTAATTGAAGAACTACACATATTTTTCTAAAGTGATAATAGACAAAAAAAGTTCTATTATCACTAGAAAAAATAATAGAAAGTATTTTTTCTCGTCACAGGGGAGAAAAAATACTTTTTTTTAATGTTTAATTACCAAAAGTCAACAGCACTGATGTGCACAATGGGCTGTTATTGTTATGTACAATATATAACTACATAAATAGCCTAGTGATGCATTCATTCGTTTATAACTTTAATATAACAGCTATCAACAGGGTGGAGTTCATTTCAACTCCTTATTGGGTAGCTTGGGAATTCCCCCCTAGGATTGATTGCAGTTTTATGTGACTCTATGATGTTGCATCATCATTTATTTAACTCTATTTCCGTTATATTAATAGCCTTATCTGCAACTCAAAGTATCAGATAAATGTAATGGAGATTTTGAGGTACTTGTACTTGATACTTTCCATGTTATGCTCCTTTGTACTTGTACCCCAATACAATTCAGAGGTCAATTGTGTACAACTCCACTGTAGTTATTTAATAACTTTAGTTACTTTACAGATCTGGATAAATGATGTGAAATATAATCAAGTGTTAAATCAGACTTTAGTTCCACCTGGAGTAAATTCACAAGCTACCCTGCAGTATACAAAGTAATTCAAACTAGCTGCACCTTTACCAGCTTTGATAACACTTTAATGATCAATAATTATATAACATATCATATATATTATTCTGAAATGGACCAATCTGCACAATGACTACTTTTACTTTTGGTACTTTAAGTAAGTTGATGTTCTACTTTTACTTTTTTAAGTACAAGAGCTGAGTACTTCTCCCACCTGTGGTTACATGTAGGCTACCCCCAGCAGAGAATGAATACAGGTTTAACTGTGGATATTTTCTTTACCACTGGTCGCTTCCACTTGACCCCGGCCTGCAGCTCCAGCTCTCCCAGAGGGAAGTGGTAGTCCACGAACAGCCCGTCCCGGCCGACGCGCTTCACGTCCTCGTTCTCCGCGGGCAGGTCCCCGGTCAGGAGGTCCGCCAGCCAGCGGCGGGACTGAGAGCCCAGCAGCTCGTCAGAGCACACCGAGTCCAAGTCATCCTCCGGGGAGGGCAGGGAGGATTCGGACGACACACTCAATGACTTTATCATGTCGAAAACACCGTGTGCTCTGAACACTGCTCCGAACACTGCTCCGAAGAGAATGCTACTTCTGTCTGTCACTCAGAGCAGACCTGCACAGAGCCCCGCCCCGTGGGAGAGGCGCAGGTACATACTACATGCTAACCTCTATGAGCAGCTAACTGATAGCTGCTAACTGATAGCTGCTGACTGTGTACAGTGAGTGAAGCTAACCTGAGCTCAGGTGAGGGTGCTGCTATCACTGCTGCAGGGCTTTCTCTGACAGGCACTTCCAAAAAAACGTGTGGTTTAGTTCAAGTGTAGTTTCCAATAATAGTTTACAGTTGTGTACCTAAGTAGATGTACTCAAGTGCTGTACTTAAGTACCATTTTGAGAGACTTGTACTTTACAATTTTGTTGTAATTCTACCATACTACAATGCAGAGGTTAATCGTGTATTATTCCACTACATTTATTTAATACCTTTAGCTCCTTTACATATTTGGATTAATGATGTGAAATATAATCAAGTCTTAAATCAGACTTTAGTTCCACCTGGAGTAAATTCACAAGCTACCCTGCACTATACAAAGTCATTCAAACTAGCTGCACCTTTACCAGCTTTGAGAACACTTTAATGATCAATGATTATAAAACATATCATATATATTATTCTGAAATGGACCAATCTGCACAACGACTACTTTAAGTATATTTCGATGCTTAAACTTCTGTACTTTTACTTGAGTGACATTTTGAATGCAGGATTTACAGTAAGGCCAACATATTAAACTAGAGAATGCAATTCCTGAAGAAATTGCTAGTGGGAATGCTTTATGCTGAAAAGCTGACGCTGAATTGCTATGCTGAAATGTAATGTGTATGAAGAAAGTGAAGAATTTAGATTGAAATGATACATGAACACTGGGGGCTTGAATGTGTGATGAGTGAAGAAAAGAAAGTAAAAAGGCTTGTAAAAGCAGCAGAATATTTGAACTGCAAACTTTTGAACTAACTTGATGGCAAATGATCTGTCGCCATGCCAACGGCATTTGATGACATCCCATAATACGCTTAGATGCGTTGATGGCTGCATCGTTACCAAACCTGTGAAGTTTTGGGCCATTTGGAGCATTTTCACTGAAGTTATGAGAAAACCGTGTTTCATGGCGGGCATTGTGTTGCCATGGCAACGGCATGTCCCGTAGATGTCTTCACGGCTGGACTGTTAGCACACATGTGAAGTTTGAGCACTTTTTGAACATTTTCATAGGAGTTATAGCGACATCGTCTTTTATGGCGAGGGATGCGTTTCCATAGAAACGGCATATGGTGAGATCTCAGATTTGGCGTAGAGCTGTTGAGGCATGGACCGGTGATATACAAGTGAAGATTGGGGGACGATCGGACCGTGTCCATTGGACTTACAGCGACATCGTGCTTCATGGCGAGTGGTCTGTCGCCATGGCAACGGCATTTGATGACACCCCATAATACGCTTAGATGCGTTGATGGCTGCATCGTTACTAAACCTGTGAAGTTGTGGGCCATTTGGAGCATTTTCACTGAAGTTATGAGAAAACCGTGTTTCATGGCGAGCCTTGTGTTACCATGGCAACGGCATTTGAAGAAACCCCATAATTGACGTAGAGCTGTTGAGGGCTGGACCGGTGATATACAAGCGAAGTTTGGGGGACGATCGGACCGTGTCCATTGGACTTACAGCGACATCGTGCTTTATGGCGAGTGGTCTGTCGCCATGGCAACGGCATTTGATGACACCCCATAATACGTTTAGATGCGTTGATGGCTGCATCGTTACCAAACCTGTCAATGTGACATCATCGTGTTCCATGACACAGGTGTTTATATTTGAGCTAACGACGACAGCTGTGTGTCACCAATAATGTATAAAATAGGTGGAACATGTTGAAGTCAGTATGAAGTCTCCATCAGACAGAAAATAATAGGCTCAGACAGTCTGTTAAACTCCAGTGACCACGTCGTTAGCTCAAACACGAACACCTGTGTGTTATGACATCATCGTGTTCCATGACACAGGTGTTTATATTTGAGCTAACGAGGTGTGCAGAGATCAAAGGTTTCCATTGTTCTGAATGAGAGATGAACCTCTTACATGTGAATGAACAGTTAGAACTGACTGCTGTCAGTTGGAGTGATGACATCGTGTTCCATTACACAGGTGTTTATAGTTGAGCTAACGAGCTAGAGATGAAAGGTTTGCATTGTTCTGAATGAGAGATGAACCTCTTACATGTGAACGTTTTGTGGAAGAACGATAACGGATATCTGTGACATTTCAAAACGTGAAGCATGTCAAGGAAGTTGAGTATCTGAAGTGTAATTTTTGTGTACTTTCGGATTAATAATGTGGCCTTTTTGGCAGTTTAACTAAAGGTGTGCAGCTGCTGCTGTGAGGAAATATCTGCCTGAAATTACAATGGGCTTTAATGGAGACATGTTGAACGTTTTTGTCACTTCATGCCCTCAAGAGGCATTTTGTTGAATTATTTTTGCTTAATTATTTGTCATTTTTCAAGCTACGAGATGTTTTCCTACGTTTGTCATGAACAATTATGTCTCAAGAATGTAGGGTTTGGGAATTATGGCAGTTTTAAAAAAAAATATGAAGGCACATTTCAAGATTTCCTACCCTCTAGCTGTGACATCACGCACTCTAGTTAATGTTAAAATCTGAAGAAAACCTCTTTAACAAGGTCTGAACAATGTTTAATATCTCTAAAAGTAAGAATCAGATTTTAAAGTTGTGTTACACGAATAATGTCAGAAAGATGTGTAACATTTTCAAGTTGGAATGAGGTTTCTGAGTGAAAGTATGAATGAACAGTTAGCAGTTGAAGTCGCATGAAGATTTGTTGAAGTCTGAAGAATGTCTCCATTGACTTCCATGTTAAAAATTGGATGAATTATGTTATGTATCTCTGGAATTATGAAAGTTATGAATGATAAAAGTAATAGCCATCGATTCCCGACCGAGCTGAACGTTTTGATGTTTGAATGGAGTTTCTGCGATGTTGAATGTGGGAGGAGAAGAGGGCCAAAATAACTGGACGGAATAATACGAATTTTGTCCGTAGCATAACATATAGTTGGAATGCTGTATCAGCATTCCCACTAAATTACAGTTTGAGGTAGTTTTACTTTACTTTACTCAAGATGTCCATTCTAAGTTTCAACTAATATAGTATGACATAATATTTAAATGAGCCCAGAAGTATTTTCTTTTAATATTTAAATTAGCCCCACTTTTAGCTCTGCAACATTACAGCTCTGAACACATCAATGCAGCAATAATTATGTATGATTCTGAAATGGGCCATTCTGTATGACAAATACCTGTACATTTTGGTACTTATTTTGATGGTGATACTAATGTGCTTTTACTTGGGGTATATTGAGGTATTTATTAATGCTTGTACATGTGTACTATTAAGTAAGATTTAAAGGCTTTAACTTGTACCAGAATGCTCTAGGTCTAGGTAAAGTACATTTGCTACCTTTACTTGTGTAAAGACAAAGCCAGATAAGATCAATATTGTTTTGTTATCTTTTAATGTCAAGTTCACCTTGATGAGACTTCATATTAGATGCATTTAATAAAGCTTTAAATACCTAAAATATACAACAGGGGCAGTGGTGGAAAATAACCAAGTGCATTACTCAAGAAATACAGTTAAATAAGTATATTGACTTACAAGATCTAACAGCAGGTGACAAAACCTCTTTGGTTGAGGAGCTAACAATTAAATGTTTTTGATTAAAGATGAATGCCTTTGCCATTTCTATTAATTAAAATAGATTACACCTAACATGATGACTAAGCAGCAGCTTTAAGCCCAGCTGCTGCTTCATGACAGGTCATTTGTTTTGATTATTAACAGTGTACAGTAGGTATGTGCATCTCCATCACTGAGGCCGATGCAATGTGCATCTTGATACGTTGCCAACGATATGATACATTAACAATACATTTGAAGCACCAGGCGATGCGATACGATCGATACTCCCCTGTTGCGATACAGTTCGATATTATTTGATTCAACATTATGCGATTCGGGGCGATACGATGCGATTCAACACAATGCAAAATAATGATACAATTCAATATGGTATGACAGAGGATTTTGTTTTATTCCTTATATGCAGCAAATCATAAATTAACAAAAAAGTGCTTTACATATTTGGTTCTCTCTACTAGTCCTGCGCATCCCATTATGCCGTTTCTTTTTTTATCTTAAAAAAAAAAAAAAAACACCTGGACCTTTCACAAACAGGCCTTTTCACAAGTCCTTTGTAGTAGTGTTCTCCGTCTCCAGAGTACAGTTCAATTTTATAACATCACACAGTTAAACAATTTAAGGACGCATTGCCCATGATTAACAATGTGCAAATAACAACTACATAGTGCAATGCCCATACAACTGCCAGCCTGATGTGCTTTAAGCTGGTTACACACCAACCCGATTTTGGGAGTCAGAGGCCGTCAGAGGCAGTCGGGCATTCGCGGCGCCCTACTCAGGTTGGTGTGTCCCGCACCGTCGTCTCTTTACGGCACCTTTTCACACCTCCCGCGGCCGATTCAACATGTTGAATCGGCCGCGGGAGGTCAGAAAGTCGGCCCAAGCAATCACTCTGATTGGCTGTTCACACTACCGCTGCCTGCTGGTAAGGACAGTTATTGCCACTCGTCGACTGAAGTATTTGCGGTGTGTTCGTAGGCGGGCGGCGTAGCCGACGCAGGCGGCGTAGCTGACGTAAAAGTTGGGACGCCTTCGGTACGCGTTCTTTGGTCTCAGGTGGGTGTGTTGCGGCCTTAGCACTCATACATAGGCTACCTCACCAGTGAGCAGAAAGCAGTGGTGTGGTTTCTATATGAACAATGAAAAATACAAATGACCTTTCACAAACAGGTATTTCATAACTGCTTACAATTGTAAGGAATACATTTCAACTATTATTGGTCACAGGCTGCTGTAAACTAAACACCACTCTCTCTGACATAACACCTCACTGAGTGATTTAACTCATGTCTTACTTTCAGGTTTCTCTTTTCAGCAGCAGACCCCATGTCGCCTCTTTATGTGCGTCGCTAAGTTCCTCGCACTACTTGTGTACTTTAAAGCGGCACGGCATCGTTTACAATTTGCGAGCGATTTTTCAAGTTGACCGTCTTTCTTGAAAAATCCGAAGTGTTGCCAAACGTTTGATTTGTAGGTATTTTTCGGTGCGCTGTTTCTCTTTCTCCTCGACTTCCATGTGTGTTGAACTGAGACTCTCGGCCTCCGTAGTGCGAAGCAAAGATCGTCTCTGCTGAGTGCTGACAGGATGAGAGGATATTATATGAATGAATCGTTTTTTTACCGATGCAAAGATGCTACAATCGATGCATCGCGAGTTCAACCCAAACTGTAGCCGATGTGCACTCTTTCAACCGGTGCACTCGCATCTTGAACGTTTATGCCGGTGCACCGATGCGAATCGGTGAATCTTAACATCCCTAGTGTACAGCCAACTCCCTGATATGTTTTTGATAAAAATGGCTGTCAATTGTTCTGTGCTGGGAACATTTCCACAGCCAGAAGTTAACAAGATGTGATTAAACTGATTGGTATCGAAGTGATAGATGTAAAGGTTTCAGAAAGGCACAAAGAGCAGCAGACACAGAGACAGGCTGTAAATGATAAATTACTTTTATTGAGAAAAGAGTGATTATGAAAACAATGACCTGGTTGAATCGGTCTTGCCTTATGTGTGTATGTGTGTATGCGTGTGTACATCACTGAGATGTGGCCATGATGCTGGATACACCTGTGAGAAGAAATACAGGGAGATAAGTGGAGAAAAACAGAAAAAAAAGGAGAAAAGAGAAAGAATGTCAAACGTACAGTCACTTATCAGCACAAGACTAAAGGATGCCCTTAATGTAAAATATGAAACGTGCTGATTAATGTATATGGATATCTATGGATCTTTGGGATGTCTCGTTAAGAAAAACCCATCACAATTACTTTTATCTGTATGCACTGCGCTTATTCTTTTTACATCATACCTTTACATTAATTATATTATCAACGTTTTCATATTCCTTGATTGATATTTTGCACATTCCTGCACAAACTGCCCATGTTTCATTTGAAAACAGTATTGGAAGTATTTTTCATTGTGAAATGTTTCATTTAGTTTCCATAATTTGTGAGAGCTTAAAATGAAAAACCAAAATGCTTGTCAGTTTAAAATAAAATGAACTATTTTTTGCAAATCCCAATCTTTTAACATCTAGATTCATTCTGTGCACATGCAATTCTATGGTGATATGTTGATTCATTTTGAAAAGTAAAAGGTCCGTAACTGTCTACTGTTTCATCAGGATATAAGATCTAGCCTCTATAATCTCTCAAAACTACTTTTTAGCACAAACATGCAAAATGCAAATGAGGTATGTTCATTTACTCTCAGGAAATCTAGGTTAATTAGACACGGGGAGTCAGAAACACCAAGACACATGTAAACCTAATCGTGTCACCAACTGTGATTAAATGTCTAGTTTATTCCCCTCATTTCTGCATCAGTTTGAGCGGCAGGACTCACTCTCAAAGTCGATCTTTTCCACGATGTTCTTGGGCTTCACGCTCTCCTCCTGGTTGAAGATGAAGATCTGTCCTTCCTCGTCCTCCGTCCAGCCGTACTTATTCATCCACACCTTCACCTGCGTGTCTGCAACAACAGACAAGACCACCGTTAAGGCTAATTAGAGAATTTTGTATATTAAGATATGACAGTCATGAATATTATTATACAAGATAAACATTTCTGTTAAATACATTGTTAGCCATACTTTAAAAAGGTAGCTATGCCTATGTATTCAAAGTGTGTTTGAAATCACAGGCCTACTTGCGCAGTGGCCTACTTGCGCAGTAGCCTACTCACAGTCTTGATAGTGGTTTTCTTACATTTATTTACCACACTGGTATTTGAAGGACTTCATCTATCTGATAATCACAGGGATAACATGGATCAGCTTTCTTACATTTCTGTCATTATGGCCAGGCCATAATAAGCGGATGGTTGGCAATGCTTTACAAATCACTTTTCACTTGACCAGGATCTAGTCTTGACAGGTACATGACATCCTCCTGCCAAAAGCAATAACCCTCTACAACACCTCATCTCTGGCTGGCAGAAGACTTCCGTTTCTCCCTTTCTATTATCATGAACAATTTGCACATACTGTACTTACATATTGTACTCACACTACCTCACTGATATGGTTTACATTTAATAAAAAGCTACTGTGCACAGTCTTCATTTGTAGTTCTGTATAAAGTACACTATGTTTATGTTTCTGCCGGTCATAGATTAGAGAGTATTTTAATGTATTCTGTATATTTTATAGTGTGTATTCTTAGATACTCTTGTTAATATGTATTTTCTGTGAATATGTATATTTTTGCTTTCAATGTTTATTCTATTTTATCTTTTTTTAAAGATTTTTTATAATTCTTGTACAATGACTGTCAACAATGCTGCTGTGACAAAATATTTCTCAACTTGGGATAAAGTATATATTTATCTTAAAAAGGTAAGTAAAAATCCATATAAGACTTAAAGGTGGGGTAGGTAAGTTTGAGAAACCGTCTCGAGATCGCTAGAATTTGAAAATACAAAACCGGAGAAAATCTGCCACTTCCTTACAGAGCCCCTCCTCCAACACATACGAACGCGCACATGACCAATGAGGGCACGAGATAAGTTTGTGCACAGATGGAAGGCTGACAGGCAGGTAGGCCATCCAGTTATTTTAGCCGGGCCGGCTAAAATGATTGGTCGTGCTTTTTACAGTACTACGGCTTCCACAGATGACTTTTTTATGGATTTGTTGTCAAAGCACTTAAGATATTCATTGCTATCGGGATGTTAAGAGCATTCCATGGAATATAACAAAAAGTGTATCTCGAGCCGGTTTCTCAAACTTACATACCCTACCTTTAATTAGAATGTTCTAACAGTCAGTGCCTCTACATCAGGTACAGCAAATGTTTTGTCCCTATGTCCACCTAATATCAATTCAAACACCATGACACAATTCCATCAGATTAATGGTAAAAACTTAGAGGACATTATTCAACTTCTGAAATCCTCCTCCTGCTGCCTTGATATTATTCCAACAGGATTTTTCAAAGATGTTTTTCCTTGCATGGCCTCAGATCTACTTCATATAGTAAACACATCTCTTCACTCAGGTATTTTTCCAGAGGCCCTGAAAACTGCAGTCATTAAACCGCTCTTAAAAAAGAATAATCTAGATGCCTCAGTAATGAACAATTACAGGCCAATATCAAACCTGCCATTTCTAGGTAAAATCATTGAAAAAGTAGTATTTCAACAGTTGAGTAACTTCTTGCATTTAAATAACTGTTTGGATGTGTTCCAGTCAGGATTTCGTCCAAACCACAGCACTGAGACTGCTCTTGTAAAGGTCTTCAATGACATCCACTTAAACACAGACAGTGGCAGAACTTCAGTGTTAGTATTATTAGATCTCAGTGCTGCATTTGACACTGTTGACCACAACATATTACTAGACCGACTAGAAAACTGGGTGGGACTTTCGGCAACAGTTCTAAATTGGTTTGAGTCCTACTTAAAGGACAGAAAAAACTTTATTTCTATAGGTAAATACACATCTGAGTTGACAAATATGACATGTGGGGTACCTCAAGGCTCCATCTTGGGGCCTCTTCTCTTTAACATCTACATGCTACCACTGGCTCAGATAATGAAAAACAACAAAATAAGTTACCATAGCTATGCGGATGACACACAAATTTACGTAACAATTTCACCAGGAGATTATGCTCCAATTCAAACACTGAGTAAGTGCATTGAACAAATCAATGACTGGATGTGTCAGAACTTTCTCCAATTAAACAAAGATAAAACTGAGGTAATGGTTTTTGGAGCCAAGGCAGAACGTATAAAAGTTAGCGCTGAGCTTCAGTCTGCAATGTTCAAAACAACAGATAAAGCCAGAAATCTAGGTGTAGTCATGGACTCTGACCTGAGTTTCAACAGTCACATTAAAACAGTTACTAAATCAGCCTACTATCACCTAAAGAACATATCTAGGATTAAAGGACTAATGTCACAGCAGGATTTGGAAAAACTTGTCCATGCTTATATCTTCAGTAGAATCGACTACTGCAATGGTGTCTTTACAGGCCTCACTAAAAAATCTATTAGAAAGCTGCAGCTAATTCAGAACGCCGCTGCTCGAGTCCTCACTAACACTAAGAAAGTGGATCACATCACTCCTGTTCTGAAGTCTTTACACTGGCTTCCTGTGTGTCAAAGAATAGATTTCAAAATATTGTTGCTGGTTTATAAAGCTTTGAATGGTTTAGGCCCAAAATACATGTCTGACCTACTGCTAAATTATGAACCATCCAGATCTCTCAGGTCTTCAGGGACTGGTCAACTTTCTGTCCCCAGAGTCAGAACTAAACATGGTAAAGCAGCATTCAGTTATTATGCTCCGAATATCTGGAACAAACTCCCAGAAACCTGCAGGTCCGCTGCAACTCTTACTACTTTTAAATCCAGGCTGAAGACTTTTCTTTTTGCCGCTGCTTTTAATTGAACTATTCACATCTTAAACTGCACTGTAACTTTTAACTTTTATCCATGTATTTTTTCTTTTAATGTTTATTTTATTATCTTTCCTTTTTAATGACTGATTTTAAATGCCATTTTTAAAATGTCTTCCATTTTTGTAAAGCACTTTGAATTACCTTGTGTTGAAAGGTGCTATATAAATAAACTTGCCTTGCCTTGCCTTGCCTTGCCTTGCCTAACTCTAACTTTATGATGATTGGCAGGTTTTATGATTCTATCTTCTTACCCAGCGGGTCTCCCAGCATCTCCGCCAGTAGCCGGTGCTCGATGGTCTGGTAGGTGATGCCCACTACATGGCAGATGACTGTAAAGGAAGATCAGTTTAAGTTTAACAAGAATCTTTTCAGTTTAGGTCCCGTTATCTTCCACTAACATTTCATATTGACTGTAAGAACCTTGTTTTCAGAGTCAGTTGATGTACTCACACTTGCGAACAGAGTCCTCGAAACCAGTAATGCCGTCAATGAGCTCTCTGTTCTCCTCGAGACTTGTCTGTCAGGAAACATGGGGGGGTGATAATTAACACCAAACTTTGGAAAGAGGAAGGGAACAATGACGTTTCAGAACAAGGATGGCAGAGATGTTATGATGGATGAGTCAGCATTATGAAGCCAGGTCTATTTCTGTTCCTTTGTTTATCCAAGGTACGTACTGCAATCAGTTAAAACACACAGTGCACATGAGCGTTTCCCTATGGTTTAAATGAATTAACACAAAATGTCTGTTTTTTCAGCAAGAGGACTGTTTTTTTACTTGCTAACTTACCAATTATTATCAATAATTGTGCAAAGTAGAGACTCTTTTAACGTAATATTGACATTTCGTCTAGCATTAACCTTGTGAAGGATATTTCTTATCAAGTGTGTATAATTATGCTGTTGTCTGTCTGGGCGTCTTCTAGGGGTGTTGAAATTAATCGTTTCTATGATGCATCGTGATGCGGACGTGGACGATTCTGCATCTATACAGGGACAGAACATTATCGATTATAGCGTAGTAACGTTGCTTCCTGATATTCCGGCCGCGGCTGGACAATAACGTTCTTTTTCTTCTTTTTTTTCTGTCACACGAATATCAAATCGGTCTGTGACGCAGAGATCAGGGAACAGACGTGACAGCGGCACAGCGACTCCAAACACGGAGCAGTCTGCTTTATCCACCAACACAAGCACCAGTCCAGAACCAACAGCAGAAGGACCCGCTCTGAATCAGTCCGTGTCGCTGCGGCTCAGAGACACAAGGATTTATGTTTTTAAAAAACACTCGTTACAATCATGTCAGGTTTTTGGTGGATTTAATTAAGTCTTGGATTGCAGAGTATGAATGTCCTCTTGCTATTTTCAGACGATAAATACGTGTGTAAAGTTTGTGAAGGCAGGAGGAAAGCTTCCGCGATTACCGTCTCCTCTCCGTTCCTCCAAACCCCGCCCCCTCCCTGAAAATAATGAGTGACAGGCTGATAGTAACCTGATGGAAACTTTATTATTCACTTGATCACTGATTGAGATATGATGAAGCTAACTTAATCTCATACAATTATGGGATTTATGTAACAGTAAGACAGAGAATGTAAGTGTGCACCCACATGCACTATTTTTGATATGCTGTTGTAAATACTCCTGTTGTCTGCTGTGTTCAGACTCAAGTCCTGTGTGTGATGCCACATTCAGGACATTCAGTGTCCTTTTTTGAGCAGAAGACTGTTGCTAGAAGCTGCAGCTAGACTGCAGAAGCATTAGTTTATGTATTAGTGAGGATGGAACAATTTCACACACAGATATAGGGAGGCTAGACCTATACAATTGGTTTATTTTGGTTTATAAATTAATGTCAAGACATTTATGTTATTGATTTCTGACGCACTTTCTAAATAATAAAAAGGGAATTCATATTTATCTTACTGCATGTATTCATTGATGAAAAAGAAGCCATGTGCAGTAATATAGAAAATTGAGGATGCAACGCATTGTTAAGCATCGTGATATCGAATCGAAGACAGGATAATCGTAATCGAATCGTGAGACCAGTGAAGATGCACAACCCTAGCGTCTTCATACTGTTTCTGGGCACCCACTTTAAGTCTTAACACCAAGTTTTAACTTAAAATTAGTTTTGATATCAAGCATTCCGACTGCTTGAAAATGTTCCAATAACTTCAGAAACGTGTGTGTGTGTGTATGTGGTGTGTGTGTTACCCAGAAGCTCTGGAAGTGGCAGGTCTCCAGCAGGTTCCCCAGGTACAGGATCTGTCTGATGGGACGCTCCTCTTGCTGCGACACTGTAGTCAAGGAACTGGCTTCCGGCAAATAGACAGAGCCCCCAACCCACCCCCCAACCCTACACAGTGACACTGCTAATAATGATATACATTACATTTAGGTTAAGGCGAGACACTACAGGTGAATAGGGTAATTCTTTTAACTTAAGCTAGAAATTTCTCCAGTTAATTACTTACATTAAGACAATTGTTTTTTTTTTATTATTACAAGTTTTCTGAAATAGCATGTTTAAATATGCAAATGAGCCATACTCTAATTAAATATGCTCATATTTTAACACTTTTCAGGAACACAAATCTGAACATTGGATAAAGCCAGTTTCAAAATTCTTGTTTCATTTTGTAGTCATATTAGAATCTAAGGCTTTTACAGAAGGGGTTTTGGATATCTCTTTTTATCACTCCATAAATCAGAAAATACTGTCAACAGCCCTAAAATATCAATTTTCAACATGTTTTTAGGTATAAAATGTTATATAATTCAGGCTATGAATGATATATGAATAAACCCTTCTGTAAAAGCCTTCAGAATATTGATAGGAATATAACTGGAAGGTTTGGTGTATGTAAGTGCTACTGACGTGGACATTTCGGGCTCAGTAGGAGAAAAAACTCATTTTGAGAAAACGACCTTTAAAGATTGCTGTGTGTCGCTACCTAAACCCTGCTGTTCTTTGGATGACAGATTGCACATCAACGCACTCCGTGAAGGTATTTCATGTTCGGGATCATTTGTTTTTTGTATAACCTTCAGGGTTTCCCACAGACTTTACGGCACTTCCTACGCCTGTTTCCCTTTATAAATCACAATCGCCTCGTAACGCCCATATTTGCCTATAAATAGTCAAAGAAACGCCCATTATTTAATTCTGACCGACTGCATGAAGAAGATCGCAGGAAATGACGACAGAACAGCTAAAAAAGACATCTCACAGATTTTGGTTATTTTGGGGAGGTGGAGATAAATCATATTGTTTGGTGGATGCAGTTTGAACCAGAGTAGCAGCATGGAGGTCGGATCGTCACCAAAATAAATAAATAAGTGGTCCGAAAAAAGTTACTGACAAAGAAAATACACATAACCTTCCTCAGGCAGTGTGTTTGTACCGGGGACAGGAGACCCCCCCTGATGAGAAACTCTAAGAAATGATCGGGGAATCCCTCCGGAGTGGAGTCATGACGACTGGATCTGAATTATTTTGTTGTATTTGGTGGTTTGTGTTCCAGCTGTCGATCAGCAACTATATATCCATAATGCACCAGTTAAAGGAAATACAACTAATGTGTTGTGTTATATTAGCTGTACAATTTACCACATATGGTGTTCTTAGTTTCCATACATCCTGTGTTTTACGAGCGACTTATCAAGTCTTGGCAAACGGCATAAAACACGATTAAACGTGATAGTATATAAAACCATGCTCGTATCTACAACCTATAGAAATGCAAAACGGCGTCAGTTTAGACGTAATTCTGTCCCCCTGCTTACCGCATCATTTATGAGAAAACATTTCATTACATTAACACAACATATTCGAGGTGGTTTTAAATAACATATCCGTATTTATTTATTTCTCCAAGTTATGTTTTTGTGTGCACTGAGGAGTCTCAAACAGGCGTTTGTTTCATCATTCTAAGATTGGCTTTAATCAATGTTTGAAAATTAATTCATATTTGATAAATGAGGTAACATTTTATTGATGGTATTATTTCCACATATTTCTCTCCATTCTTCCTTCTGCCAACGGTGTCGCAGTTTCTCGTCTCTCCCGTTTGTGTGCTTAGTGCGTACGCATGGGTTAGAGTTTGCGTGGAGGACCGCACATTTTCCCGTCAAGTTAGTATTTTATAAATCGCAAACATTGCGTAGAAACTGGCGTACGCCATTTTTTGAGCGTATATCCCTTTATAAATGAGGCCCCAGGTGAGGTAAAGGACTCCGAGTGTTTAGATAGTTAAAGGAAACCTATCATGCTATATTTAAATGATATATTGTAGGGCCATACCTATATAAAGGTATATTTATACGTTTCTGTTTTCAAAATACCAAACAGATCATGATTTTAAGCCATGCCTCATTTCACTCTATTTGCTGTTCTCCAGCACTGTTTTTGCAGGGGGCTGATTCTGTGAGCTGCAGCTGACCACGCCCCCCTGCAGGAGAGGGGAGCGTGCTCTGATCAGCTGCTGGGCTGTCAGAAGAGGGGGAGAAAAATAGATCTCCGTCTTCCGTGTTTTATTATAGCCTATTATTATATAGAGTCGTTAATCATTTGTTTTAAAGCTCAATAAATAACAAAGAAGACCTTTCACCGGCACTTTTCTAATTTTGTCCGGAAGATTTAAACTTTAACGGACATCTTGACCGGCGAAAGAAACTGAAACTCTGCCGCACGGTCGCCTCGTTCCTTGGAAGAGGCGGAGAGGTGGGTGTTTGTCATATGCTGGTGGACTAACCGGAGAGAATTACAGTGCTTGCCTCGACGGGGAGGGATTGCATTGAATTAAAGCAGCAGGAGCAAACGCTTGCCTCGGGGAGGGAGAAAAAAAGCCACAGCGGAGAATAAACAGAAGGGTAACCATGGTAACCATGCGCGGGAAGTCTTCTTCGCTGCTTTTGTGGCAGACTACAGTGCCACTTACAGGCCTGGCATATGTACAGCGTCTCCAGCGCTTTCGAGCGGCAATGGCCGGCCGTGGCCCAACCCCACATTCCCCTGATAGGTGGAGAGTTGGCCCAATAGCCGTAGCGTCACTTTCCTGACGTCAGTAAAGTGTTCAAATCTGGATCAGTTTTTATCAGATCCGTTGCAGCCCCTTTTTTAGAGATTTGGGTATGGAGGAAAATAGAGAGGGTTGTGTTTTCTGACACTTGGTGAGTTCCCTGGAACACCGGGGACACATATTCATGTATAAAAGATGTACAAAAGTGCATTTTGCATGATAGGTCCCCTTTAACTTAGTCTAAGTTCTCAGTGGGTCTCAAACGGTTTAGTCACCATTTATTTAAACACATATTTCCATTTGAGGGGGTAGTGATTAGTAAAATATGCATGAATAAAAAAAAAAAGTTAACTAGGGGGAAAAAGGTAAGATACACTTTTAAAACTTGTTGAGAGCTAAAACTAGTCTTTGCTGCTGCCTCAAAGAGGAGAAGAGAGGAGGGAGAGTGAAGGGTCTGCTAACAAGCGACCAACAGAAAGGTTAATGTTAATGTTGTTGCACGTCACAAAGACATGTCACCTCAATCCCCCCCCGCTACCAGCACCCACCCCAAGTATATTTCAGATCTGTGGGAAACACTGACATTTCATAACATTAACACAACTTGTCACTTGCTTCGTGCAAGTGACAATTGTTGTCGTCTTCTCTGTGAACGTTTTTTTCCTGTTCTTTTGCCATTTAGAGATTTAAATTTCCAGCGGAAAGCTAATCAGGAAGTGTTTTAGCACACCACGTGACGCATCTGAACGAATCACGTTGTCAGAAATTGACACCAGCCAATGAGATTTCGTTGTTTGGTTTAAGACCCCTTTGTACTTTCACGATTGGTTGCTGATACAAAGGAAATGACCATATTTGGATCCGATGAGATTGTGCAGGAGAGACGGAGCTTTCCAACGATATCTCTGTTGACATGGTGCAAACAGCGGTCGCGGTACTTTATTTTACGTTAGAATGCTAACTTTTGGTGAATTTAGGAGAAATCTACAGACGCAAATAGACAAACTATAGTAAAATAAACACCTAAATGTGTATTTTGTACGTTTTCCTTCCAAAAGCATAAAAGAAAACATGTTATGGAATCAAAATAACACAAAATCTAAAACTTGAACACAGTGCATGAAAAACTATGTTTTTGCCTGCCGTGTCTCGCCTTAACTACAGGAATTAAATCACCAAAACATATCAAGACTATACATAAGATAAAGGATATTTCACCCACTGGTTATTTTAAGCAGAGCGATTTCACCACTGCATAGTATATCATTTACTACTGCACCATACTGTGTTGACCAAAATAATAGCTTGATTGATGATGATTTTTGACCTAGTCAGACGGCATCAGATAAAGAAACAGCACCAAAAGGATACGTGTGTTTGGTCGATCATACACTTGCAGAGAGTGAAGTCGGTGTGTGGCAGGTTGGTCAGAGCCTTGAGCAAAATCTGAGAGGTTACCGTAACCTGGAAGTAGGCTGGGTTGAACTGGTACCTGCGGAGGAAAACATTTGTTTACTGCACCATAGCTTGGGAAGCCCATTCTTTTTTCTGATCAGTTTGAAACTAACATGTTACTATTTTAATCCAACTGAACCACACTCGCACAAGGTAAAACATCCAAGCTAACGTTATTAGCCAGTATTTGAATAGTGGCTGCCTGTCTGTGTAACTTACAGCTTGAGGACAGCCAGGTTGGCCTCCAGGTCGTAGGCGTTCTCTTTAGCTTGTGTCTCCACATAGCGCTCCAGCGTAGGAAGGTTTTCTGGGTTGTACCTGTGAGGAGAGACACCAGCATTAACTAGGAATCAGTGTGGATGACTCAGTGCTTCTATGATGTGGATATACACTGCAGGTTATACATTTGTGGCACATAGTTATGGATGGTTATACATGGTTACATTATTTGCAATGCAGTGATTGTAATATGTATTTGAAAAAGCAAGTGCATCTTAAGTGTTTTACAGCTGAATTTCTCTGCTAAACTTTATTCCTCACTTGACGGTTTCTATTTTTTGGGCTTATATTTGTGTCCATGATGTTAACCAAAGTCCTTTGGCTTATTTCAGGATGTTGGCATTCCTTAAGGAACTTTTCATTTATTTCAGCTTTATTAAAAGACAGGGTCATAGGAAGTATTATCCAGGTAAGCCTCTATATGTCAGGTGTTGTTTTGAAGTGGAGTCATCAACATTAAGCAGGTAACATCTGTCACTTTTTGTTTACTTGCAGCCCTAATATAATTGTATATACAAACTTCATATATAGTAAAGCATTGACAGGGAACATGTTGCACAATTAATAGTTCTACTTTCATACATGATAATAGCATACTTTAGGAATGTAATGTTAAGAATGCAGGACATTTACTTGTATTGGAGTAATTTCCCAAATGGTATACTATTAAACGTTACTGAAGTAAAATATCTGAAAACGTATTTCACTATTTATTTCATGACTATGGGGAAGATGTTTTCATGTTGGTCGAGCAGAGCTAGCTGATGTTCAACTACTTTTCCATTGCTCGTTTGCTTCGTCATACCAGTCTACATAATACAGTGTTGGCATAAGACAGATATAAAATCAACAGTTTCATTTTATAAACTGCACACAATTATTTGTGAGGATGCTTTGTGTAACAGACTTAACTTAGCATAGCTTAGCTTAAAACATTAGCAAACAGGCTAAGTTAGCGTTAGCCTAGCTAGGTTATCAATACGTTAGGAGCACCATCCTTACCTATCGATTCCTCGTAGGAGCTTCCCCACGTTCGCCCTCATCTGATCGAAAGACGACGACATTTGGTCCAAACTTTGACAGCCAACTTTAGGGTGAAAACCGAATGAAGTCTGCACGTGGGCCGCGTATCAGAAAGCACCGGGCGGAGTGAGAAAGAGTCGGAACGGAAAGAGCGATGCACAGGCGGACCGGAAACAATACGGACCTGCACAATCGAAGGACCGCTGTCTTCTTCTTCTTCTTCTCCTGGTTTACCGGCAGCTTACATCCTTAGTGGTGCATTACTGCCTTCTAAAGTTCACTCCTGCTCCTTCGGGGCAATATGCATTATTTTATAGGATAATGGACTCCAATACATTTTTCGATCTATTGCATGCCACCCTGAATTGATTGTTGTGACTGAACAAATTAATTCACCTTTGACAGCTTTTTAAACAATGTTTATCAACTGATTTTGGACATCTCACAGTCATGCACTGTTCCTTATACACATTATTTAACGCGGAAAGCAAGATTAATTTTCATACCTTATTTGTTCTGTCTTTTACATGTTCTTCTGTTCAGCCCCTGTTGACTTAAGATCTGACAAAGATAAGTGAATAAATGATGTGATGTGATATGATGTGATATGACTGATTTCATTTCATTTTTTTCATTTAATCGTTTATTTGAACAGGGACAGTGCACATTGATGAACAATTTAAACAAATAATGCTTCAAAAATGTAAATATGCCGGATTTTAGCTTTGAGCTAATTTCCATCCGTAGTCCCTCACATACAACGTTTAAGAACATGACATTTATATACATAGCAAAAATAAATACATGATATGCAGAAAGAGCATGAGCAGTGTACAGGCCCTGACACACCAGGCAGTCACCAGAGAACTCGCCGACACCGACATTGACTGTTGCATCGGCGAGTTCTCCTGCGTCTTAGAGATGGGCGAGTCCTGATTCATCCGGATCATTAACCCGGATCCTAGAAATGAGCTGGTCGTGACGAGTCTCCCCTCTCCATTAACCCGAGTCCTTGAGTCCCACACTTGGTGTGACGTACAAATTAAAACTATAAATTGCGTCACTCGCTACTCTCTTTATAACATGTAAAATCACATTACAACGTA
This sequence comes from Trematomus bernacchii, assembly GCF_902827165.1. Lineage (NCBI taxonomy): Eukaryota > Metazoa > Chordata > Actinopteri > Perciformes > Nototheniidae > Trematomus > Trematomus bernacchii. The sequence goes on from NW_022987966.1 coordinate 131,605, forward strand.
CCCCAGTCCATCTGCCTACCCTTTAGCAAGTATACAGGATAGCTGCCTGCCAGAAGTGATCGTTTGGCTCAGGGGAGGGGACGCGGATCAGTGAAACTTCCTGCAGACTCGTGGGGACTCAGAGGAGCCGACGGCTCCTAACCGTAATAGCATAGCAGATCCAGAGATCCATACTCGTCATGTGCACGAGCATAGCCCCTCCTCCAGCACCCGGCTCCCGCGCTATCAACAGCAGACTCGCAGACTCGCAGATTCGCAGATTCGCAAATCCTGACTCGCTGCAACACACAGCGGATCAGACTCGTGCGGACTCAGAGCCGTAACCATATAGCAGCAGATCCAGAGATCCAGCAGACTCGTCGTCATGCACAAGTCCACAGCAGACTCAGATTCGCAAATCCTGACTTGTGCGGACTCGGAGCCGTATATAGCAGCAGATCCAGAGATCCAGCAGACTCGTCCTCATGCACGAGTCAACAGCAGACTCAGATTCGCCAAATCGCAAAATAACCCTTTTTTTTGTGATCAACATTTTTTATTAAAGCAAAAATACACTGTGTAGCGGAGGTTAATATAACGTCAGTTTAATAGATAGATAGATAGATAGTACTTTATTGATCCCAAATTGGGAAATTGTTGTTACAGCAGCATAAAAGGCATTTTACAATAAAACAAAACTACAAAATATACAAGAATAGAAATAAAAATAAAATAAAATATAAAATATACATGTCGAAATAGAAAATATACATGCAGATATTATATATATATATATACAAATATATATATATATTCAAAATATATGGAATAATAATATGCTCGTGAAATGCATCAACTTTTCGGTTTCACCGATAGGATTTCTACGGTCTTGGTGATGCTGACTCATATGACTCAAATGACTCGTATGATCCGGATCTCTTCAATGACTGACTCAGAAGACCCTGAGTCCGTAAAAGGATCCGGATTTGCCATCTCTACTGCGTCTTGGCCATGTGTCGCACTGGAACCATGGATGTATAGAGTGGCGAAGTCACGACCATCTACTTCCGGTCCATGGGACCTTATTTCGGAAAAATAATGTATTGAAGTCAATGGAGAGAGAAAACTTATCTTTCGATCCCGTTTGAATTGTGCCATGAATTACACATAAGATGTTTGTCAATCTTAAAAAATCATTTCCATGTCAAAAAAGTCACAGTTTGTCGTAAAACTGTTGAAATATAAGACTATGAAAAATACGCAACTAGAAATACTACAAATCCCAGAGTCGCGTAAGTGATGTCACAATTGTTTTCCTCCACTAAAATAGAGATAGCTAAGATAAGATAACGCCATTTAGATAGAATCTATCTATATGGCGCTGGCTAAGATAAGATAACTTTAACAAGATGCCTGTGTGCTTAGTACCAGGTTGTTATCATACCAGCATTGGGTCTTGCTCGTTCTTTTGCTTCCCGTCTGATGAAAGGACCAGGAGTGGCTTGATCAAGTTAGCTACCTAGCTAGTAGCTAGCACGTTAGTTAGCATTACAGCCTTGTAATTTTTATTAGCCTTAACATGAAGTAACATTAAGTAACCCAAAATGTTAAACAGTAAGAGTAGTAGTCATATTTCGTGAACCCTTTGAAGAGTACTGTCACCGGTGTGGTCATTCTATAATACACAATTTAAGCCCGGGGAGAAATGCTAACGCTAACGCTAGCGATCTTTTCTACTTCATGCTATCTGCACAAATGGTTGACATTAAACATTAAAACGACCAGGCAGTTCAGAGAGAATCAAAGGAAGGCAGGCAGGCAGCTTTGCATGACATTCTTCAGGACGTGTTTCATTGTGGTGATAGTGAGGGTAGTCAATCGTTTTGTTGACAAGACAGTAGTGACGGCCATCTTGGTGACGTGTGTTGTTGACCAGAGATGTAGTTCATTGAGCGTTTCACACAAACAAATGTGTTACTTCACAGTTTTACGACACATTTCTTTTTTTTTTACTTGCAAAATTATCTTTTAAATTGACAAACATCATATGTGTAATTCGTGGCACAATTCAAACGGGATCGAAAGATAATCTTTCTCTCTCCATTGACTTCAATACATAATTTTTCCGAAATAAGGTCCCATGGAGGTCCACCGGAAGGGGAGGGACTTCGCCACTCTATAATAAGAACTGGATACAGCGTGGGAGGCGGGGCCTCATTCATTCCTATGAGAGTTGCTCATTCGCGCATGATGATAAAATGGCCCAACTTTTGAGAGAGCGAAACGTCACAGATTACCCGGCATGCCTGAGAAGTACCCGTATGTGCGCTCATAGCGCATGCGCAACTTTAACCATGCCCCCCAAAATGCTCGTTCACATCAAGCACGTCAATTTGCGTACACGTAACAGCACCGCACGTTCATGACAGCATGGTAATGGTTTGTTATTATGATAGATTTGATATTAACGAGGCGGCAGTTAGCAGCTAGCGGTTAGCTAGTAATTATGCTAATTTACACATCAATCGTTATGTACTTTTATATTACGCTGTAACAGGATCTAGTGATATCCAAGCAACAGAGCTTCATTTAGCATGAAAGAATTATTGCACTGTATATATATATATATATATATATATATATATGTATATATACAGTGCAATAAGCTTCTTAGTGCAATAAGAAGCTACAGGGACGTTAATCTACATCGGTAATATTAACTTTATTTAATACAACATTTACGGTACAAGATTTAATCATACAGCCCATGTAGTATAATATTTTTACAAATGATGAATTACAGCAAACATGTGCAATATATCCATTATTACAGCTCCGTGGGCTGGCAGTAAGGCGATATGGGTCCGTTCTTATTGTACATCCATGGGTAAAGATAAACGCATGTACTAGTGCTGAACACGTAACATGAACGTGCCGGGCGGCGCGGTCCCGTGGGTTAGATGCGCGTTCATAATGCAGAGGGAAATAACTCTCAGAATAACGTTATTAGCACATTTTTACAACTTGAGGAACGAATGTTTTTAATAAGGGCTATACAAGTGTTCATACTGGGTAGTTTATTTAGTTTACAAAAAATTATCCAACGATTTACAGACCACTCTTTCCCCATGTAAGTCAATGGGAAAAAGTGTTTCCGGGCCTGGCAACCAAAAGGAAGTGTAGTACCGCCGTTTGGCCAGCACGAATATTTTCATCTGAGTCCGGCGCACTTCCTGGGGGCTTGACTGGAACACACCGCAAAGACTTCAGCCGAGCACGTACGAACTGCGCATGCGTGAGTGGCAATAACTCTCCTTACCAGCAGGCGGTGGTAGTGTGTATTCGTCATTCAAAATAGGCAACAACCGGAAAACAGAGAAGAAGAACAGACTGATATAAACAAACAACAAATAGCGTGTGCGTTCCATTTTCACTCTCGTCCATCGAAAACATGTTTTAGAATATAAAAATACATGAATGATGAAATGAGCACATAAAGTGCAGACATACTATAAAATCACAGTTAATAGACCTGCATCTGATGATCGCAGTGTTCTGGCGGGTGTGTAGTTTATTGCATGGGCGTCGCAGCCATTATATGAGGGTGGGACAAGTCCCCCCCACTTTTTCAAATGATTAGTTTAGACCCCCCCACTTTTACTATGCGCAAAGTCCGTGGATCGGTCTATCCACTCGCCGCACTTTGTAGAGCGCTGTGTCAGTGCTTCACTATCAAATGAAATCCATTCCACTTGCTTATTGAGAGAATGCCCAAATCAATGAAACTCCGTACCATGTTTTCACTGCTACTTTGTACCAAGGCAGATTCTCACATAGCGCGCGCATGTTCAAGGAGTGTTGTCATAGTTGGACAGCTCAGGGGCCTCATTTATAACGCCTTGCGTAGGATTGACGTAGGAAGGTTGCTTACGTAGTACAAAGCACAAAAATAGGTACATACATTTTCCGCCATTTTCCGATTCACAAAACATTGCGTACCGGCGAGGGAAGTGCGTACGGCACTCCCTACGCCTGTTTCCCTTTATAAATCACAATCGACTCGTAACGCCCATATTTGCCTATACATAGTCAAAGAAACGCCCATTCATTCATTCTGACTGACTGCATGAAGAAGATCGCAGGAAATGACGATAGAACAGCTAAAAAAGACATCTCACACCGTGTCAGATTTTGGTTATTTTGGGGAGGTGGAGATAAATCATATTGTTTGGTGGATGCAGTTTGAACCAGAGTAGCAGCATGGAGGTCGGATCGTCACCAAAATAAATAAATAAGTGGTCCGAAAAAAGTTAATGACAAAAAAATACACATAACCTTCCTCAGGCAGTGTGTTTGTCCCGGGGACAGGAGACACCCCCTTGATGAGAAACTGTAAGAAATGATCGGGGAATCCCTCCGGAGTGTAGTCATGACGACTGGATCTGAATTATTTTGTTGTATTTGGTGGTTTGTGTTCCAGCTGTCGATCAGCAACTATATATCCATAATCCACCAGTTAAAGGAAATACAATGTGTTGTGTTATATTAGCTGTACAATTTACCACATATGGTGTTCTTAGTTTCCATACCTCCTGTGTTTTACGAGCCACTTATCAAGTCTTGGCAAACGGCATAAAACACGATTAAACGTGATAGGATATAAAACCATGCTCGTATCTACAACCTATAGAAAAGCTAAACGGCGTCAGTTTAGACGTAATTCTGTCCTCCTGCTTACCGCATCATTTATGAGAAAACATTTCATAACATGAACACAACATATTCGAGGTGGTTTTAAATAACATATCCGTATTTATTTATTTCTCCAAGTTATGTTTTTGTGTGCACTGAGGAGTCTCAAACAGGCGTTTGTTTAATCATTTTAAGATTGGCTTTAATCAATGTTTGAAAAGGAATTCTTCATATTTGATAAATGAGAGGTAACATTTTATTTATGGTATTATTTCCACATATTTCTCTCCATTCTTTCTTCTGCCAACGGTGTCGCAGTTTCTCGTCTCTCACGTTGTGCTTAGTGCGTACGCATGGGTTAGAGTTTGCGTGGAGGACCGCACATTTTCCCGTCAAGTTAGTATTTTATAAATCGCAAACATTGCGTAGAAACTGGCGTACGCCATTTTTTGAGCGTATATCCCTTTATAAATGAGGCCCCAGATCTGTTGTATGAAGCGATGCCGGTAGCGGAGGTAAGGCACACACACCAAATGTTCAGGAAATGGTTAATACAGCGAAAATCAAAGCTGACGATCTCTTGGTTTGATATGTTTTCTCCCCCAGACAACATGGACATAAGAACATTTTTTTCAAAGAAGAGGAAAGTAAGTCATCAGCTGGTAGCAGTTAATCAGTTAACAGTGATGGCGGCGTCTCACTTCTGGAGAGGAGTTTCGTCTTTATGTCATAATAGAGAGATACAAATACTGAATAGTTTAGATGAGAAAAGGCATCGAAAGTTAACTATTTATTTTATTTTCTGTGCACATTACATAGACTAGCTAATATTCTACCTACTGCTTGGGACTTTGAGTCTTCAAAATATCCAATGTCACAGACTGGGACTTACTTTAGAGTCAGTTGTATTTACATTCAGTATGACTTGTTATGATTCAATGTGAAAGAATATACTGCTCAATAAATAATTATCACTTCACCACCTCTCTTGACATCTAGGCACTTGAGAGTGAGTCAGAGGCAGAATACAGGGACAGTGGAGAGGGTCCATTGCTGAGGTGAGTGATGAAAGGGAAATGACAGTTGAGAGTAAATTGTGATGTGGACTCTCATCCCAGGATTTTAAGGAAATCAGTGGGGATATTGAACAGGAAACATTTCAGTCAAGGGGCATCATATGACCAATATAGACAGAAGAGCAACATTTATTTGAACATTTAAGTCAATGATACCATTCCTAGGTGAACTTAACATCCGTATGGAGTCAGATCAGTCTTAATATTAATAAATGCTCACAGAAGGATTCACAAATGTATTTTGCGATTTATATATAAATGACTCCACAACAATATCTCTCAAAGCACTCACAAATATTTATTGTTGTATATAAATGTACAAAAAATGGGCATTTAAACTGCTTTTTATTCATTCAAATGGCGCGTTTCCACTACAGCGCGCAGCCCGGTTTAAGAGGGCTGTGACGTCAGCGGCCCGTTTGTGGTTGCGTTTCCACTTGGCCTAGTACCGGCCGGCTGGTCCTAATTCTCAGTTTTTCTGGCCTCATAAAATCGTGGGGCCAGGGCCGAGACAACCGGGCTGAGTTTGTGACGTCAACGCTCTCGGCTGCTGATTGGTCGGAGAGAATCGTCACAATCTGCGCGCGAGATAATCCATTTTTACAAACAGCATTTTTGTTAACAGAGGAGCTACAACAATGGCAAAGAAAAGCACACCATGGTCGGTCGAGGAAGTGACGACGTCCATTATATTGCAGATGATAAGGTCCAGCGGGTGCTCGACGGGACAACTCGCAATATCAAAGTCTTTCAGGAGGTCTCTACACAGACACTGGACTCTCCAACGGCGTTACTGGAGTCTGCATGGTACGTTTTTGCTAACGCTGTTATTTGCTTGAAAGCTTTGTGTCCCTGCTTTGTGTCCCTATCTGTTTTAAAGCTCACTTCTAACAAATAAGTCTATTTTATCCTTACATTTATGTTCGACAACCCCGATGGAGCCCCGAAGGCTAGCTAGGCAGATAGCATTAGCGAGAGCTATTGTTTGCTAACACCATATGTGCCATTGTTTACGTTCAGTTTGTCTTTTCTATAGTTGTTGTTGCTATTTATAGTATTGTGCTGCAGTAGTTTGTGGAATTTACAAGTCATGTTTCTGTTCTAGATGATTACATTGGGACTAGCGAGGAGGAACAGTTCCGAACAACGTCCTCTGCATCAACAGCACAAACCGAGGAGGAGAGGATCTGGCCCTGCAGGAACGGCAACTGGCCCAGCAGAATCAATGCCATGTCTTATCTTATTGCTTGTTGATAAATAATTGCACCCACCAGCGATCGCACAGAAAGATGGCATCATCTAGGCGTCCCTCTGCAGTCAGAAATATCATAAACACCATCGTCCACAAAGCACTGTACAGGGGTTTATGGATTTAAGAGAATACTTATCACAGTGAAACCTTTATCATCTGTTGCAATTAAAGCAAATAAGAGAATAAATACTTGGTTAAATAATACATTTTAACTCTTTAGCAGGACAACTCTGCATACTGTTTGAAATTGAGTTTGCTAGCTTGAGGTCCTCCTCTAAAACATAACATTACATATTTTGTAATGGTATTAAGAATACATGATAAATACATGTAGAAAAATTACTCAATTGTAATACCCTCGTTGTGCTAGACTCAAACACATTGCTTATATATTTCAAAGAGAAGAGAACAAAAGAAAACACCTATACAAAGAGAGCGGTGCACAGCGCTTAATATTTACTTGCACTATATTTCTGTTGATCTGGGTTATTGTGTTGCACTGTTGGAGGAGCCTGTGACCTAAGATGTTCATTGTCATAACTACACTAGCTATGTTCGTATGACAAAATAAAAAACCTTGAACCTTGAGGCTGTGTCTTTCAGACAAACCATCATAATCATATTATTTTATGCTGTGGATACTTTAGCCTCCATCCATGTTAACAATTTTTTACACTTGCATTTATGAATATAGTTCTGTTGTGTTTTACACTTTTGTATTTATGTTTATAGTTTGCTTTGATATTTGCTTAATTTATTAGATTATTATTATGGGGGCAGTACTGGTGCTTGAAATTCAAATATTTACTAAATAGTCAATTCTGATAACATTTTTTTGGTTTAAATAATTTGACAAACACATGTATGTGAAAAAGAAAAGATGTATTTATGTTCAATACAATACAATGAATATTTAGGTATTACACGTAGGTTTTCCTCAGGCATCCTGAAGTTCTCCACCCACTGAGTGTGTGAAAGATGGAACAATCACATTCCACCACTCGGTAGCTCGGTCGGTAACTTCTGAAATACACAAACAAAAGCATACATATTTTAATACGTAAAAGTGGTAGCTACAATTAATTAAATACTTGAAATACTTTGGTCGTATAGGGAGAGTGAGCCTAAACACATTGCTAGTTAGCGAACGTTAGCTTACCAAGTAGCATTGTAGTTAGTAGTGATTCGAGTCGTCCTGTAGTCTCTGCGGCGTAGGAGGACTGCCCGAACTCTCGCGTCAGCTTCTTCTATACCTCGTCTTGCTATACGTCGCCTCTTTCGAAACAACTCTTGTCTATTTCTTGTGATAATAAACCACACAGCAAAAAACAAGCAAACGATCGCTTTCACATCTCCATTGTTGTGTCGCATTGAAGATGACGGCAGTTTTAAGCAGCGTCGCTCCGCCTACACTGTGTTACTATAGATACTGACCCGGTTCCTAAACTGTAATGGAAACGCGCCACAAAGTGAGCTGGTCCTAACGAGGCCGGGCGCGGCCAAAGGAGGCCGAGCGGGGCTGAGCGAGGCTGTGTAGTGGAAACGCGGCAAAAGACAGCTCTGAATTAATAATCAAATATGTTTCCTTTCTTTACTACTGGATGAAATTACAAAATGTACCCATCATTTTCCTCATGCTAGTATAGCCACATAAAAGTATCAAACCACCTGTTAAAATGCACCAGAATACAGGAAATCTATATATTTTTTCGCCCCCACACCCCCCGTTAAAAATGTCCCCCCCACATTCAGGATGCTTCCTACGCCCATGGTTTATTGAGTCAGCAATGTAGTAATGTATGTAATGTAATAATGGCCACTTCTTGCTAAATTTACATTTCCATGTGATGCTTTTATCCGAGGCGACTCACAATAGGTAAATGAACAGCAGTAGACAGTATCTCATTTACTTAGACACTGTACTTAAGGACAATGTTGAGGTACTTGAGACTAATCCTGCAACTTTATACTGACAAATAAACCGATGAGATGAAAAACCGGACTTGACCAAACAAATCACGGAGCTCTCAGCAGAGGACAGCCGGGGACGCTCCCACCGATATCAGAGATGTCCCTGCTATGTGTGGGAGGTAAGAGAGGACATTTAAGGGCTATGTTTGATGTCTTTAAGTATCACCTGCTGGGGTTTAGCTGCTGTCCTGTGCCTTCTTAAATCGTTTGTTTACGTCCCTCACTTCCGTTTCGCTTCTCATTTGCTAGCTGAACAGCTGGTCAGAGTGGTTTCTTGGCCCGATAGCTTGTGTCCGACACCCGGCCGAGTGTCGACCGTGAAAGGCCAAATAAGGCGTGTCACGGCCGAGGGTTCGGGACACACCAAATTGACTTTGGGTGACAGGGCACGCTTCATCGCCAGACAACCGAAGACGGCCGATATCGGCCTGGTGTGTCTGGGCCTCAGGATTTATTTAGCCCTGAGACTAGGATAAACTGAAAAGAGTACAAGGAAGCTTATACAAGTTAACAGCATTTAATTAAACAAATGATGAGGCGATATACAATGAAATGTGCGAGTTGGTGGCTCCCCGTCTCCCAGCTGTTGGTCCCGTTCGCGTTGGGTCAGCGGAGTTGCTTCCCGCGAGCAGTGAGACTGTTAAACAATTGAACTGTTGAAACAACTTCAAAACATTCTTCTGCTACTCAGTAGTATGTATCTAATACCTAATATATATATATAATTCCAATAACTTGTATGTAGACTCGTACTGCACTATTCCACATCATCACTTTATTTTATAACTATTTTTCTTTTTGTATTGCTCTTGCTCTTATTGTTATTATGTTATTATGTTGCATTGTTGGAGAAGCCTGTGACATAAGATTTTCAACTACATAATTACTCTGTAGCTATGTCAGATTGACAATAAAGAACCTTGAACCTTGAAGAAGAGATCGATTCTCCCTGGTTGCGGTCGACAGGGCCGTATCCACCATTGAGGTCACCGAGGTCCGGACCTCGGTAATAATTTCCGAGCTGTGTATATAACAAAACGTGTGAAATAATGGCACTAAACGGGGTTCTTTGTAGTACTTCCATTTACTGCAGATGGGGGCGCTGCATACCTTTTAAGGTATGTAAATAATACTGAAATCAATGAGTTCTTCATCTGAACATTGCATGGTACATAACTCATATAAAAAGTAGAAAATACAACTTAGTAGGAACAATACATATTCATCAAATATGAAGTTTTTCATTGTGCATAACTTCTAGCTTAATCCTTTAATGTCACTTCGTAAAATAGCAGCAATTAGCTTGGTATGGAAAAAGTCTAATTCCCTCCTTTCACATCATAAATCATCTTCATACTGTATCTGGTGTAAAAGCACTGGTCTGTTTTTATCTAACTGTTCGTGTAATCTTTTCTGCTGTCTATGGGGTGTTCTGCGAGTACGGTTAATTTAAAGTGGACCTCGGTGACGCAGGCATTACTCTCCTGTGCGATGTCTCCACAGGCCTGCCGCGGCCGGTCGTTCCCGCCAGTTGGAGGCGCTCCGTTTTCGAGGCGGTGCACGACCTGTCTCACCCCGGCGGTAAACCTTCGGTGCGCTTGGTGGCCGCGAAGTTCTTCTGGCGGGGACAAGCTGCCTTGGGTAATGCTGGGCCTGCGGACCGCGCCCAAGGAAGATCTGCAGTGTTCCACGGCTGAGATGGTCTACGGTCAGCCGCTGAGAGTTCCAGGGGATTTCCTCCCTAACACATCGGTTCCCTGGTCGGCGTCAGCACAGCGGGTTTGCCTGCAGGACACCGCCGAGACTTTTGCTCCGATTCCTACTGCCCAACATGGTACTCAGGTGTCCCGGGTTCCCGCGGATCTCCGCTCGGCAGAGCACGTTTTCATACGGCACGATGCGTGCGCACAGGGGTCCTCTACGGCCTCCTTACGACGGACCTTTCCGTGTTTTGGAGCATGGGGACAAACACCTTATGGTCGACCTGGGTGGTAAGGCCGAGCGCGTTTCTGTGGACCGGGTGAAGGCGGCCCATTTGGATTTGGGACAGCCGGTGGTGCTGGCACGACCTCCGCGACGGGGGCGCCCCCCCGGCCTTGATCCCTGTCACTGACTTGAGACCCGTTGTTCCGGTCTCGCCTCTTCCGGAGGCCGCACATGCAGAGGTCGTTTTCCCCGACTCCCGTGCTCAGGAGTCGTGGGGGTTGACCTGTCGTTCCGCCCCGCCACGCTGATTTTGTTTATGGGTGAATTCTGGGGGGGCTTGTGTGGTGACACGTTATGATACATAATTCACCATTGAGATTATTGTGTTGCAACCCGGACCCGTTAGTGAGGGTACCGGGGTTTGATGTCATTCATGCTAGCTTGTCATACAGAGCAGCACATGTACTTACCTCTTGTAGATTAATGGATAATAAAGTGTGGAAGTCCATTCTGAATACACCGACTCCCTTTCATCGGCACTACAATAGACTATAATCAATTTAAACAGAACAGATCTTAATGTTTGCATTCTTATACCATTTTGTACAATAATTATAATGAATAAGTTCAACAAAACTTACTTACTAAAACTTACAGCTGGTTAATAACGGTATCTAACTTGAGTTTTTATTATATCAAAAACCTGTTGAAATGCTACTGTTATTTTTACTGTCCCCAAAAAGCGCGTCGGCAGCCTCCAGGAATGCTTCTTTCACAACTTCGCCGTCTTTGAAAGACTTAATGTGTTTCGCAAAACGTGACTGACACGATAAGATGCTATGGTAGCAGCCTTGCTCTTGTTGTTGGGCCTGGTGAAAATGGACTGCTGTGCATTTAGCTGTCCTTTCAGGTCCCTCACCTTTTGGGAGCGTAGGGCAGAATTAGGAGGGAATTCCGTCTCGTAGCGTTTGTGCACTGTTTTGAAATGCCGCTCCTAAATTACCCTTCTTCGATAAAGCCACGCTCGCATTGCAGATGAGACAGATGGACTTTGAATTGGAATAGATAAAAAAATAATCATCCTCCCACTCGGAGTGAAAATTATATATTTTGGGCTTTTTTGCTTCTGCCATAATTGCGGTCTTGTGTGTGTGCGGACTGTCACTCCTGTTGACCCGGACAACATCAGCTAACTAGTGCCCACTGCCCACCAGCCACGCCCCGACACATGGGGTCACGCCGGCCAATCACAAAGCTTCGATGCGTTCAAGTGCATTATTCTGGCACAGGAAGATTATGTTATAGGACATTAACGATAAAACTGAATATTGTTGTTCTATTTTTAGACACATCTCGCCATCGACTGGTTGGGCACCCCTGCCCTACAGGGTGTACTTTGAGGGTTTTTGACTCTGCAGACCGTTTACATGCATAAAAACCTTCATAACACACAAGGGGACGGACGGGTAATAACCGGAAAAGCATGACATTGGACCTTTAACATTTTGAATGCTGCATTATCAACATTACTTTTACTTTTCCTACTTAACTTTGTGTTTAAACCACATGTATGTCTTTTCTTATCTCTGTAAATTATAAATGGTGTACTAAAACTTTCCAAATTAACTGTAGACCTTCTAATTTTCCAGTGCAACTTCAGAATCTTAACACTTGGCCTGTGCAACTGTTACAAACTAAATAAAACTCCAACATCTTCAGGTGAACTAAATCACATATTTCAATAGCTCTGAATTTCTGATGAGCATCTGTGTTATTCCTAAATAAGATCCTTGAAATCCTTTTTAAAATCTAAATATAATAATGTACTACTCCTATTTCTGGTAGACACACACTAACGTTATAGATTCAACAACTACTAAAGTCATGATACTGTCAAAGTGTATGAATTCCTTGGTGTATCTGTCCTGTATGGTACATCATTCTCTGCTTGGATCGTGTGCAGAAATTCAATCAATTGCACCTGGCAATACTGCTTCTACCTGTCTATTATCAAGCTGAAAAATGAATACAGTATTCCAACATACTGTCATCAAATGTCTTTCTATTGTGAATTTAAATTGCCCTTGTGAAACTAGTTTTGTGTTCATTTCTATCCCCATAATGACCTAGAAAATAAAGTCTATGGCTTTTACTACTAATTATTTACCAGGCTAGTTACAAGATGTTGTCTAAATTAAATTCTGTCTCATTACATTACTATGTTTTAGCTTAAATTAACTGTAATATGTTCTTTCTACATTTCAAACCTCAGTTACTCTAATATCTGTTAAAATATTACAAAATTGTTTCATTATCACAGCTCAACTTCTTTGGTATTCCATTCTGGAATTACATCTCTCACAGTAGCCCCTTGGCCACTGATTCTGCATCTGCTTTACCTGATATAATTCAATCAATATTTAGAAACATGTCAACATTCATCAAACAGTATCTTATCCCCAGATATGGAGCAGGTTCATTCTAAAACTATCATTCAATGGTCAGATTGAACATCTGGGTTAGGGCAGCAGGTTTCTTTCAATCCCTGAAAGAAAAATTGAAATGTTGAATTGTACAGCCTTGTTGACATAATACATTATACACACTCCCCCTTTTTACACATTAATTCATGTGTAACAAAATCCTGTAATGGGGAAAAAAACGTTCAGGTTATCGTTTGTTATAGGGACATACCAAAAATTATTTACAATTTAACATCCATTATTTTCCACTGTAAACACTTCAGTGAAAATATCTTTCAGTCCTAAAAGAAACAGAATCTTCAGATTTTAATTTGAGCTTCACATTTGCAAACCGCCAACTCCTGTGGGAGTAAAATATCATCAAGTAGATTAAAAACAGGTCACATGTGCGGTTTTCCATTTTTGTGGAATTCTTAGGAAACCTCTCGTTTCCCTTGGAGCTCCAAAATAATGTGTTAGTCCAACAACATGCTTGGTTAGTTATTGTTTTAAATCATGCAGTTTCACTGATCACATGCCGGCATTCATTCACACTCACACTGTCTGGTTGTAAAGTCAGGTTTGGTCAGGTACACCCCAGAGTCAGTCATTGACAGTGCTTTTGTCACACTGTCAGTCAGGGTCAAAGGTCATTTGGTCTCGGTCTTTTGGCCATGTGTCGTGCTCTGCAGAGTCTTTTCAAAGATGTTTCAGCATAGGCAGGTATCCTTTTTCTACAAAAACCTGTCATATGCGGAGCGCCATTCCTTATTAATTCACGATTTCAACTATCATTTTCAAGATGGTTCTAACTTTTCATTGGGACATCTGCTTCCCATATTTCCTGAAACTTGGTACAAAATTCACTTCCTCATAGTACTACTACTGCAGTTTATTTACACCTAATTTGTATCAAAATGTCTAATAGATCTATCAGAAACTTGTGTACATAACTATTATCTTGAGTCAAAACATTATTAGGATCTGTGTAGCTCTGCTTTTGAAATTTCATAACTCATTTATCTTCAATTCTGGTCTGCTTAAAGAACTATGCAAACCCCTTTAACAGTGTGTGGAACCTTGGGTGTCCGAACATGTAACAATTACTCCCTCCTTTATCAAGGATTTAAAAACAGAAGTCATTTCATCAATGGTTTGTAGTTGAATTTTAGGAATGTTCACTTATGGCAGGTATGTTTTTACTTTAAACAACATCTCTACATTTCAGGTCATCACTGATTAAATGGATGTCCATAGGAGGTGGTGGCGCTTGTCTTTTAAACTCCTAATCTGGTGCCGTGCACTCCCTGTGAAGCTGCAAGTAAGATTTAAAAACACAGCCCCGGATGTTTTACTCCCAATTATATTGCTTTTTCAAAATTAAATTTGCAATCGCTCTTTGCCCAGTGTCTACTCTACATCTTGGACGACAAACAACAGTTATTTCCACCTTAAAAGTTCTCTTATGGTAATACCTATGCTACAATGGTGAAATCAATACTTTAGATTGGAACACTATATTTGGCTTGGTACTAGCTCTCCCTTTAACATTATCCATACAAATAAAGATTTGTCTGATCTTATAGAGTGGTTACTAAAACTATCCCTTTAAACTGTAGATCAATATTGTAACAAATTAAAACACTACCAAATTCACACATGAATAAAAATCTCTTAAAGAATAATTTGTAAACATGATGAAAAGATTGAAGAATATGTTCTACTCTGTACTCCTAAGTCCAAAACACCCACTGCTTAAAGTGTAGTGAATATTTCCATCATGTCTCCCCTTTCATCCCACAGTACCTTCAGTGTGTTTAGGTTTATTTTCTCATTTTACTTGAATAGTTTCCTCTTTACTGCTATTTTTTATTTACCAATTGCTTAATTCATGGTTAATAAATCTTTTTGTCTTCACGTATTATCAAGTAAATTCAAGTTCTTTAAATGTGATCCTTTTTATGTGCTTTTGTGAATAAGTGTGTTTATGTACAAAAACTCACTCATTCCGATTCCCTTCCCGTCTCCTGTTTGTCTCAAGCCATGACCCCGGCCTCCTCACATTCTGCTAGACCATGCCAACTCCTCTGGTTCTGACTTCTCCCCAGTCATCAGCTCTTGAATCCATCCGCTGTAACTCTTTTAGGCAGCCTTTGGCCCAGTTACATCTGCAGCCCACATCATGCCACTGTTCATGTACTGCTTTGCATTTCATCTCCTCCTTTACAGTCTCTTCGCTGTTTTGATGGAGGGCGGATTCTGCTCTCATGTCCCACACTTTGCTCTTGTGCCAAATCTCGTGGCTCAGCTTGGAACTGCATGCCCTGTCTGAGGGACTGATGAGTATCTCTCTGCCTGTCAGCATGCTGTTTGGTTCTGGATGCCACAGGTGGAGATAGTTCTGGCTGCAGTTCTGGATGCAGTCTTGTTGTTGTTGTTGTTTCAGCTCTGGTTCTCTGTCTGTTCGATGGAGAAGGAGGAGTCTCCTGTTGGGTTAGGTCTTTTGTCTGCTTGGAGGGTCGGGGTCGTAGCCTTTCTGACGCAGAGGGGGAGTCCAGGTCTCGGGACGCATTACCTATAGGAAGTCTAGCACACTGAGGTTAAATAAATCCAACCCTTTCCACTCTGTCTTTTTCTAATCATACTATCCGTCTTGGTTGTTAAATGCCATCTAAACAACTAAATGAATGTCTACTAATGAAACTCCTTCTAAAAATTATTTCAACCATTGTTACATATTTACTCAACATAACTCTTTCAGGAAACAATTTTATCCTATAAATTGAAATACTCACATGTTTCAAACATCATATATTTCACACACTACGAAAGAACATCTCCATATATTCTCCAATATTTTAAATCCCACTGTTACTTAGAACAATAGTAAAAACCTGCAGAGCATACCAACAGACCACAGAAATGTAAATTGACTCAAGAGTAGGCCTATGTTTACTTTCTATTATACTTATTACTTTTCGTGAACATTTATTTATATTATCTTAATGCCTTGTCCATAATCCAGACATGCAAATTGTTCGAGTGTAAAAATGTGTTTTCCTCTATGTATTTATACTAAGGATTCTTGAGTTTACTCATTTCCTGGTGCTGTTTCTAAAAATGTTCCATTACTTATTATTTTGTTCCAGCTTCTGTCAAATCAGTTCTAACTGCCGTGCCATTTCTGGAAGGTGGCAGTGCGGGTACACAATGTGTAAGATGGTACCAATATATTCCTGTTTTAATTTTTACCCGGAGTGCGTTTGGAGTGCGTTCTACAATTTCCCATGGTCCACTCCATTTCTCTTTGTGTTTGTTTTACTTTTACCCAATCACCTGGTTCAACAGAAGTCTCTGGTATTTTCTCTGCTGCCTAAACCTGTGTAGACAAAACTTGGAAAATATTCGTCATGGCCCTGACATATGCTTCCGCCTCAATTTTTCTAATATCTAACACTGGTTCTCCTCTGTATTGTGAGGTGCTAAATTCTGGTGGATATTTCCGGGAGGAACAGTCTCTGCTCCAATGTCCCATCTGTCCACATGTAAACACCCATTGTTCCCTCTTCCTCTTGGGTGTCCCTGAAATCCTCTGCTGTTACCATTGGGACCTCCCCTTTGTTGATGCTGTATGGGTGTGTATACAGGTGCTTGTGGCTGCTGGTTTTGTGGACATTCTCTGGACCAATGTGTCGGCTGACCACATCTGTAGCACCCTGTTCCTCTTCCTCTTCGTTGACTTTGTATGCAGTCTGCAGTTGAGCCTGGCTCTGAGAATGCTCTTAACTTGGAATCTGTTAACGGCATATTTCTTAAATACTTGGATGTAATTATTAAGTTATCAAGGATGAATTACTAATCGACTGACCTTTGTACTCCTTATAGAAATATTCTATGTGTAATGCTTCACTGTGTCCACTAGAATTTATGAAAAATTGTTATGTGGATGCTTTTAAAGGTGGGGTAGGTAATTTTGGAGAAACCAGCTCGAGATCGCTAGAATTTGAAAATACACAGCCGGAAAAAATCTGCCACTTCCTTACAGAGCCCCTCCTCCAACACACACGAACGCGCACATGACCAATGAGGGCACGAGATAAGTTTGTGCACAGATGGAAGGCTGACAGGCAGGTAGGACATCCAGTTATTTTAGCCGGGCCGACTAAAATGATTGGTTGTACTTTTTACAGTACTACGGCTTCCACAGATGACATTTTTTTATGGATTTTTTGTCAAAGCACTTAAGATATTCATTGCTATCGGGATGTTAAGAGCATTCCATGGAATATAACAAAAAGTGTATCTCGAGCCGGTTTCTCAAACTTACCTACCCCACCTTTAACTGTTAGACTATGTGAAAATTATAATGTAAAATTATACTGTGAAAACGCATTAATTGTAATGCCTAAAATGAAAAGACAGTGTATCAGATATTCTAGAGTCTCTAAAATAATATGATGTGTAATGTATCTTACATAAAAATATGAATGGAAATGTAACTTTTAGTTTTCCGGAATGTATCAAATGTGATACATTAAATCAAACACCAGTGTGTTTATGAAATAATACCATTTGTAATGAATTTTAACTTTTAAAATCTGAGTTGAGTTAACGAAATATGAATAATGAAAAATGTATTAAATATGAAAATCTAAATACAGTTTATTAATGTACACCAGAGTTAATGAAACAATATTATGTGTAATGCTTATAACTTTAAATATGAAAATATGAATTATGAAAATCAACAAATAAACAGTGTAGTGTTTATGAAACAATATTATGTGTAATGAATTCCATTTTAAATATCAGTTTCTAAAAATACGAATATTAAAAAGTATATTAATTATAAAAGATTAGAATGCACAGTCATTTCATTTCAAACCTTTATTTAACCAGATTGGTCCCATTGAGATCATAGATCTCTTTTTCAAGGGAGACCTTGGAGATACAGTGTATCGATGTACACTAGAGTTTATGAAATAATACTATGTGTAATGAATTTAACTTTCAAATCTGAGTTGAGTTAGACAAATATGAATAATGAAAATGTGAACAGTGTATCAATGTACACTAAAGTTAAAGGGAAAATATTATGTGTAATGCTTTTAACTTTAAAATCTGAATTGAGTTAGAAAAATATGAATAATGAAAAGATGTAAACAGTGTATAAATATACACTAAAATGTATGAAATAATGCAAATGTCATAAAATGTGTTGACTAAAATACCTCAATTAAAAGACCAATGTATTTATATACACTACAGTTTTTTCCAAAATACTATGTGTTATGGATTCTAATTTAGAATTCAGAAACCACATGTAATCTTATTTAAATTATATAGAATGTATTAACTAATACTTGAAATTAAACTCCAGTAGTAATCGTAGTTCTGACTAAAATGTGTTATGTGATGCCTTTATTAATTATTCCTAATGTGATATGCAACAATTTAGTACACAGCAGAGTGCGCTGTTGTAATTCTCACTTTCATCCACCAGAGGGAGCTGTAATAAATCTAACTCCTATTTAATAGAAATAGATCTTAAAAATAACTTTTTGTATTGGCTGGAAAAATACAGTAATTCTGTTCAACTAACTTAGCAATTATAGCATCTAATCACCCGTGAACAATAGAAACAATAAAACAAAAACACGCCAAAACATATTAACAAAATATTTCAACAATCAGCTGGTCAGTTTAGATGAAATTCACTCCAGCAGCTGACCCAAATACACAGCACAATAGTTCAGTACTACACTAATCCTTTTAGCAAACACAAAACACAAAACTCCAACTACACTATTTCTTCCTAGACCGATATAGCAAAATGAACGCTTTTCTAATTTAACATGTGACAAAAGAACAAAAGATTCCTTGATTTGATTTTTACAAAATGGTCGCTCACACATGGGTCAAACTTGTCACTACCCGATCTGCACTGCGCATGTGCGAGATGGTCCACCATATTGGACAACTCTGTACGGCAACCCAACTAGGACACTTGACACAGTGGCGTTTGGCAAAGCACACAAAGAAAACAAAAAAAACGAGAGAGATGAGTTATTATTATTACAACGTGACTTCACTATTATTTAACAACTCTTTTTATTGGGTTCTTTTATTTGGGGTTAAGTACATTGTCAGAATAAGTGAGAAATGGATTTAAAGGGGACCTATCATGCAAAATGCACTTTTGTACGTCTTTTATACATGAATATGTGTCCCCGGTGTTCCAGGGAACTCACCAAGTGTCAGAAAACACAACCCTCTCTATTTTCCTCCATACCCAAATCTCTAAAAACGGGGCTGCAACGGATCTGATAAAAACTGATCCAGATTTGAACACTGTCCTGACGTCAGGACGGTGGCGCTACGGCTATTGGGCCAACTCTCCACCTATCAGGGGAATCTGGGGTTGGGCCACGGCCGGCCATTGCCGTTCGAAAGTGCTGGAGACTAGTGATGTGTCGGTCGCGAACGAGCCGGCTCAAAGAGCCGGCTCTTTTAAGTGAACGACGGGAGCCGGCTCGCGCCCGCGAACGAGCCGTTTTTTTTTTTTTAATTTTTTTTTTTTAAGTAATACAAGACAGAATGATATGATGATCTCCGCGCTACAGCTGCTCCGTGCATGCATGCAGTGACATGTAATATCCAAGGATTAGAGACTGTTGGATGCTGCTGTTTTGAGCATTGCAATACATTTATTTTTATTATGTTTTTTTATGATTAGAGACGGTTGGATGCTGCTGTACTGAGCATTGCAATATATTTATTTTCACTATGTTATTTATTTATGATTATCCTTGGGCTCAGCAAAGATTTTATGTCAGCTGTTGCTGTCTTTTTTTCTATAGTTAATACTGAAATAGAGCCCTGCTGTTTTGTCAGGGCCCTTTCTTTAAATATAATTTTAAAATGTCGATACAGTAGCCCCTTTTTTTAAATGTCTATGCTTAAGTTTTTGTGTTGCTATCTGCTTTGTGTAGCGTGGTTCTACAAGCAAGTCAGTGCATTCATTGGATGGTATCAGAGAGTTACAAGGGTCTGTAAATGCAATGAAAACAATTGGCCACAACAAATAATTGATATTAAACCTGTAATTTTACTTTTGAATACTTCAGTACAAAGGATGTATTGAATAATTTAAGTGATATGTGTACACATATAAATCATTAGTCAAAACAGGGCTACATTTGATTGAATTATAAAAGGTATAATATGTGGTAAACTGAAGAGCCGTTTGGGAGCCGAAAGAGCCGGCTCTTCTTGGTGAGCCGAGCCAAATGATCCGGCTCACCAAGAAGAGCCGGAATTCCCATCACTACTGGAGACGCTGTAGTACATATGCCAGGCCTGTAAGTGGCGCTGTAGTCTGCCACAAAAGCAGCGAAGAAGACTTCCCGCGCATGGTTGCCATGGTTGCCCTTCTGTTTATTCTCCGCTGTGGCTCTTTTTCTCCCTCCCCGAGGCAAGCGTTTGCTCCCGCTGCTTTAATTCAATGCAATCCCTCCCCGTCGAGGCAAGCACTGTAATTCTCTCCGGTTAGTCCACCAGCAGATGACAAACACCCACCTCTCCGCCTCTTCCAAGGAACGAGGGGACCGTGCGGCAGAGTTTCAGTTAGGTTTTTTTCCGCCGGTCAAGATGTCCGTTAAAGTTTAAATCTTCCGGACAAAATTAGAAAAGTGCCGGTCAAAGGTCTTCTTTGTTATTTATTGAGCTTTAAAACAAATGAATAGATAGATAGATAGATAGATAGTACTTTATTGATCCCAAATTGGGAAATTGTTGTATATACTCTATATAATAATATAATAAAACACGGAGGACGGAGATCTCCCCCCTCTTCTGACAGCCCAGCAGCTGTTCAGAGCACGCTCCCCTCTCCTGCAGGGGGGCGTGGTCAGCTGCAGCTCACAGAATCAGCCCCCTGCAAAAACAGTGCTGGAAAGAGCAAATGGAGCGAAATGAGGCAAGGCTAAAATGCAGGATCTGTTTGGTATTTTGAAAAAAAAACTATATTTATATACTTTATATAGGTATGGCCCTACAATATATTGTTCAAATATAGCATGGTAGGTGTCCTTTAACTTCTGTTAGACAGCTATCATACTGAATACATTTTTACTGTGAATGTATGCAAAAATGTATGGCATATAGCTGTCTAACAGAAGTTAAATCCATTTCTCACTTATTCTGACAATGTACTTAACGCCAAATAAAAGAACCCAATAAAAAGAGTTGTTAAATAATAGTGAAGTCACGTTGTAATAACAATAACTCATCTCTCTCGGAGTGTTCTTTTTCTGCTTTGCCAAACGCCACTATGTCAAGTGTCCTATTAGAGTTGCCGTATGTAGTTGTCCAATATGGCGGACCATCTCGCACATGCGCAGTGCAGATCGGGCAGGGGGGCAGATCGGGTAGTGACAAAACTGAATGACTTTTGACCTCATGGGGTCAGACAAAATGGATGCCAATAAATGTGACCTGTGGCCTGGAGAACAAAGGACCTCTTAACATTAACAAAATAGACTCTCAGACATGAGATCTAGTCAGGAGGTGGCTAACTGTAACAAAGAAACCACATATGTGACCCGCTCTATCGAAATCAGTCGGAAGTCGCAACGGCTCATTTCAAAATAAACGTGGATTTGCTTAAAAAAATACTTTTTCGGGGTTCGGGGGTTTTGTTTGATTTTAAATAAACAAAGTCTTGGCTTTCAGAATATAAAACTTTTATTTCCTAAATCACACGATAAATACATGTTTGAAGCTTGTAAAGGGAAGATGACAGCTCTCACTCGCCACTCTGCTCTTCCACAGCGCCGCTTCCCCTCCCTCCGGCTGACATTATGACTGTAAGGCGTATACTATAGTAATCATAGATAACACGGCAGGGTCCGGTTTGTTTTCATCTGATTTCAAATAAACAAAGTCTTGGCTTTCAGAATATTAAACTTGTTTCGGCAAATTCAGATGATAAATATAACGTTGAAGCTTGTGACGGCATAATTACAAGCGGAGAACGGAGTAACGTAACGTCACAGCAGGCATAACAACAGCCGGTGTTTCTCGTGAGTGTTTTCCCCGGGAAACGAACAATACACAGAAATGCAAAATTACACAAACACACACACACACACACGTATAAACCAACCCGGTATCACGGCAAGACGTGAACATGTGACGATCTAGGGAGACGTGAATATGTCACGGTTTCGTCCCTTCAAACGTGACAGTTACACGGTATTGTTAACATGGCCCAACCAGTGAAGAAATACCCGGAAGTGCCAAGCAAATGGTCTACCGCGCCTATTGGTTGGTTTTTATTGTCAAAATTAGATGTTTTTAATTAATTTTTTAATCGTCACACTCGATTTCGCCGATTTTCTTGTTGCCCTAGCTGGTCGACACCTCTTTTAGCAGAAACAAAGGCTACATTAATGTATTAAATCAATGTTAATCCATGTGTGTGGATCATAGACTGTATATATAAAGGTGTGGATGTGGAATTAACGGACGTGACGTTGTGCGATTGCGTTGCCAGGCAACGCAATTTACAAACTCTTCAACTACAACCCTAATTATATTTAAAAACATTTTAGAAGGCCTCACAAAATACTTTAATGTAAATTAAAATGTAAATGTGAAGGGATGTGTGTAATGTGGTGATTGACATTATTCACCCACGGATCTAGGGGTTGGGGGTATTGTTCCGCACAGACATTTTAGTTAACCGCACTACTGTTGATGTGAAATCCGAAAACATTTAAAAAAAAAATAATAATACTTTATTCCGAGTTTGCTTGCTTTTCTCTTTGAAAGTCATCACATAACGGCATTGTAATACACGGTTCGGCTGCATTAAATATGACATATCTGCCGTAGTTCTGTATTTATAGAGCCCTGATGAGAAGACTTCTGGACAAACAGGAAGCACTGCGGCCAAAACTGAAAACGTGACGTGGATCATAAATATATCAGCAATTAAACAACATCTTACATTTTTTTTCACACAATACGTCTCCTTGCAGTATCAACACTAATTCGGCTGACTTTTATATTTGATCCAATTGGTAGATAGGCTGTATTTACACCATAACGGTGCACAGCTGATAGAAAGGCTCATCTAGTGGTTAAAGCACGTTATTGAATTTTATTATTTTATTATTTTTCACAAAAATGAAACCATCAATAGCAAAAACAGAATTAACTGTCATTAGTAAACCACTCAAATAAAAAGATCATAAGTGGTTTTGTTTTACATATATTTTAAGGATAATAATAGCAATGTAACACTGTCTATGACACTTACTGTATAACACTGATTTGAAAAACATACAGAAAAAACTAATTCACTGCCCTTAATAAAGTATTTAAATATACATTTCAGGTGTGCTGTTTTGTTTAGATCATTAACATCTGGAGCTCTTTTAATGTCCTTTTTGATTATTGTTACACCAGGTCTTGTCAAAACCTTTATTCCATATTCAATATCCATCACTAAACAAAACAGCAATTCTACTCCACTACAATTCAGAGGTTAACCTGGTATTTTTACTCCACTACATTTATTTTAGTTACTTTGCAGATTCTGATTAATGATGTGAAATATAAACAACCCTTAAATCAGGCTTTAGTTACACCTGAGTAAAATTCAGGGAAAGGTGATTGTCAAGTGCCAACAATCAGGAGAGATATTTGATAGTTGCTGCTTGAGAAGACTAAACATTTATCTGCAGATCCCTATAAAGTATATTCATTACTCGTTATCCTCTACTAATAGTTCATTAAAGACTGTATATAATGGCTATTTTGCACATCCCTCTCAAGATTTCAAGATTTTCTAAGGTTCATTGACATATCATATACACAACTAATTCAATAATGTGCTTTAACCACTAGGCGGTGCACACAAGGTACACACAGCCATAATAACTTTGTATTATTAGTGTAGGACACTTGTGTATGTATAACATCTGAAGATGTGTAGTTTTATTCATGTTTTCACATAATTCTACAGGATATTGCTATATTATTTCACATGTTTTACTTCTAATATCTGATTTGTAAAACATCACAGACAGAAAGGTATATCCGTCATTAAACAGTAAGCTATTGAAATTCTGAATCCATAGATGTGTCTCCCATCACCCAAATCCCCTGACTATTCTCTCAACTCAGTATTTACATTCTTATATTCAAAGAAAATCAGTAATATCTTTAAAAACGACAAGTCCTTTTATATCAGCTGTGCACCGTTATGGTGTAAATATAACCTATCTACCAATTGGATCAAATATAAAAGTCAGCCGAATTAGTATTGATACTGCAAGGAGACGTATTGTGTGAAAAGAAATGTAAGATGTTGTTTAATTGCTGATATATTTATGATCCACGTCACGTTTTCAGTTTTGGTGGCAGTGCTTCCTGTTTGTCAGACTTGTTATATATATGATCCACACACATGGATTAACATTGATTTAATACATTAATGTAGCCTTTGTTTCTGCTAAAAGAGGTGTCGACCAGCTAGGGCAACAAGAAAATCGGCGAAATCGAGTGTGACGATTAAAAAATAAATTAAAAACATCTAATTTTGACAATAAAAACCGACCAATAGGCGCGGTAGAGCATTTGCTTGGCACTTCCGGGTATTTCTTCACTGGTTGGGCCATGTTAACAATACCGTGTAACTGTCACGTTTGAAGGGACGAAACCGTGACATATTCACGTCTCCCAGCATGGCAGATCGTCACATGTTCACGTCTTGCCGTGATACCAGGTTGCAGCGACGTGCAGTCAGGGGAGGCAGGGGATGCAGAGCCTCACCTGTCATACTCCAATGTAACGGAAAAACAACTAAAGAAAAACTAAATAGTAATAATAATAAAATGTCTCCACTGATCTGTGTTGTAAGTGTGATTTATGTATGATTCCAATCGCTTTTTATAGTCAAAATCAGCAAATTTGCCGAGCTCCGCTACGGGAGCGATGAGAAGTGAGGCAGGGACGTGCTCTGCCTCTCGTAAGCCCACAGTAACTTGCTGGAGCACGGGCACTAATTTAGCGCGGGCACTTATTTTGTGAGCGCGCTCAAGCCAGTTACTGTGGGGTGAGGTGAGGCACAGATGAGATCTGCCTCACCTCAGAATGCGTCACCCCACAGAAACTGGCTGGAAAGCGGGCCCTAAGCGCATGCCTGTTACCATCTCACTGTAGGTCACCAATGTAATGTTTGTAGATCCCTTTATTACATTTATCCTCGCCATCCATAGTCTCTAAATAACTTATTTCACGTATATATGATATTTAGGCTCGCTGGTCTCATCATACAACGGCAATGAAAAAAGCACCAGGGGAGGCAGCCATAACCTCTGCCGCACTGAAGGGGGCGCACGTGAGCCCACAGGTTCTTGTTGCTACTGTTATTCTACACAGAGACGGTAGACGCAAACAACAAACTAGACTTTAGTTTTTAAACTAGAGGGAGATAAGGAGGACTTTTACAAAACAGTAATAGAGATTGTTGTCCAGAAGGATAGCATGGACTTCATCTTCAAGTCAAGGTAAGACCACATTTGTAATGAAAATGGGATCTTACTAAGAAAGAACAATCCAATATTTAGATTTTGGGTATCCTTTTGTTGAACGGTCTGTTTAAAATGAATCGAAGCATCAGACTAAAAAAGCTTTTGAAAATAACCGAATATTTTGATTAAGGTCAAAATATAATATTTGTAAATCTGACTCAGTGAGTCAGTGCCTCACCAGCCATGAACCTCACCGCACGTCACTGGTTTGGACCTATTCCCAAAACACCACTTCAAAGGCTTCGATACCAACAACCAAGACCACCAGAAAATATTGGTAATACAAACCAAAGCCCTCAACACACAGCTACAGAAGCAGGAATTACAGGGACAAATAATAATGACAATTTCCTGACTGTGATTCAGAGACAAAATGACATTGTTAATGTAGTTGTACTTTAACAAAAACAAACATCACTGCCCAGCAGGGAAATCCCAGTTTTTTATGGCAATCCCCTGAATTATCAAATATTTGTGAGGGCATTTCAACATGGCATTGAGGAGAAAACCACCAGTAACCAGGATCGATTATATTACCTGGAACAATATACTTCAGGATCCTGCAGAGAACTGGTGAGAAGCTGCCTTCATATGGATGCTAATAGTGGCTTTGCTGAAGCTAAGAGACTGCTAAAGGTGCATTTTGGAGATGAGCTCAAGATAGCAAACGTATATATGGGAAAAGCTCTCAACTGGAACACTATAAAGGCAGAGGATGGAAAGTCACTGCACTGTTATGCACTTTTTCTGAGAGGCTGCTGTAATGCAATGAGGGATCTGCAGGACATGGAGGAGCTGGACCTGCCATCCAACCTACGGCTCATTCTTTCAAAGCTACCTTACAAACTAAGGGAGAAGTGGAGAACAGCAGCTTGTGACATTCTGGATCGGAGCCATCAAAGAGCAAGATTGCATGACCTTGATGTATTTATTGAAAGACAAGCTAGAATACTTCAAGACCCTCTCTTTGGCGACATTCACGATCATCAACTTAACAGTACAAAGACTTTCATTACAACTCCTGCTGATTTAAGTCGAAATAAGTCCAAGGGAAGCAGTTTTGCTACCACAGTGGCTATAGTGTCAGACAGGGGCTCTCGACCGGCCCACTTCGGTACCGCCGGCCCACCTCGGTACCGCAAGTAAATTGTCGACGGGGGGGTGCTAGTTACTTATCCGAGCGGCCCACGTCGTCCGACCGGCCCACTTCAGTACCGGCCCATCGGGATTCGTCCCGAACGTCCCGATGGCCAGTCCGCCCCTGGTGTCAGACAGCCGTGCAGAGAAACCCAAAGAAGACAAATCCCCTGTTAAAAGCTACATTTCCTCCACTAACAATGACACCTCATATACCTTTTGTACCAGCATGCATCCTTTAGCTGAATGCCATAAAATACATTCAATATCTCATGAAGCTAAAATTGAGTTTTTGAAAGAGAAAGGACTATGCTTTGGCTGCCTGAAGGTGGGGCACTTGAGCAGGAACTGTAACAGGAGAATGACTTGTCAAATCTGTCATGCTAAACATCCAACTATTCTGCACATTAAAAGATCTTCTAAGCCTGAAACTGAGAACTTTAAACAGGATAAGGCAGAGCAGAAGAGTGGAGGAGCAAGGCCTGAAGAGACATCCATCAGCAGTGCTCTTGTTTTAGTAGGAGAAGGTGAAGGAATTGGGGCTGGTAAAGACAGCATACTTGCCATAGTGCCAGTGAAGGTGAAACTCTGCCATGGAAATAAAAGTATACTGACCTATGCATTCCTGGACCCTGGTAGTACCGACACATTTTGCACAGAGGGGCTCATGAGGCAGCTTGGTGCTAGAGGACGGAGAACTGAAGTCCTCCTTCAAACGATGGGAACAGAGAAAACAGTCAGGAGTTTTGAGGTAACAGGTCTAGAAGTGGGCAATGTGGAAGATGGCACATTTATAAACTTGCCCAAGGTTTACACTCAGAACAAAATCCCTGTTACCAAAAGAAACATTCTTACCCAGGCGGACCTCAAGAAATGGCCTTATCTGCAGGAAATCCAAATAAGAGAATTAGATGCTGACGTGGGACTTCTTATTGGAGTAAATACTCCAAAGGCTATGGAACCATGGAAAGTTATAAATACCCAAGGAAATGGCCCATATGCAGTGAAAACACTGTTAGGATGGGTCGTTAATGGTCCACCTAATGCTTCCACAGATCTGGATGATGAAACCCCCGTGGCATTAGTGAACAGGACCTCAATTGTTCACCTTGAGAAGCTTAGTGAAAGACAATATATTAATGACTTTCCAGAAAACGAGTATGAAGAGGAAAGACAAATGTCAGCTGATGACCGAAAGCTCCTGCAGATGAGAGAAAAGAGGAAAGATTGCTCCACTGATCTTGGAGCAAAGCAGGATAAAGGAAAGAGACTGAAGGATCAGATGCTTCTGCTCAAAAGGCCTACAGCTAATGCACTAAGATTTTCAGTAGAGGACATGGAAAATGCTGAAGAAGCCATTATTTGCCACGAGCAGAGACAGCATTTAAAAGAGGAAATTGCCTTGCTGGAAAAAGCCAAACAGTGCAATAGAGGAAGCTCCCTATACAAGCTGGACCCTATCATTGATGCTGGGATTCTGAGAGTTGGAGGAAGAACTACAAAGATGGCTATGCCAACTGAGGTCAAACATCCAATGATTCCACCGAAACATTCTCATATTTCCAAATTGATACTAAGCCACATCATCAAGTTGGTCACTCAGGTCACATGCTCTCCAAACTCCTTCAACGTTACTGGCTATCAGCTGCTAACTCTTCAGCCAGGAGGCAGGTGCAATACCTTGCTGACCTGTTTTGGAAATGCTGGACCAGGGAATACCTTCCTTTGATGCAAGAACGGCACAAATGGAATACAATCAAAAGAAACTTCACCCCCGGAGATCGTTGATGAGAACGCACCGGCTCCTGGGACGTGTAGTTAAGACCCTTCCTGGTTCAAAAGGACTTGTTAGGAGTGTCCTGGTTAAAACCAAGACAAGTACAATTGAAAGACCCTAAGTTGTGTCTGCTCCTGGAGGCAACAGACTGAGCCTACTAAGCCTTAGCCTTTCAGTCACGTGCACCTCTGACTGTTAGACCAAAGGACTAGACTCTTGGTCTCCTATCACGGTAATCTCATCCCACGCAGCAGCTGAGGGTGAAGTGAATAGTCAAAAAAATATTTGTATGAAAAGATAACAGTCTCATAAAATACATTTTTGGCTGTTTAGACTCCGCTCTCTAATAATGACAGAAAAATAAACATACCTTATGGATTTTCCGCCTATGATTCATGTGTATTTAAGTGTTAATATTACAAAGATGGTAAAAGGTGTGGGTATTGCTCTATGATATGCTTTGCCTTTCTGTGAACATTTAGTCCAAATATGGTGACATTCTGATCATTATCTCCGGAGATACATGGGATAAGACCAACACGGCCCCCTTCAGAGGAGCCTACACTTTCATTATTTTCTGTTATGGGAAAGTTCCAAACATCAACCAAAAAAAAAAGGTTTGCAGTAAAATATTTGATGCAACCATCTGTTTCATAAACTAGACACATATTAAAGTGAGCCTCAGGGAGGGGTATGTCTACTCACACCTCTATTCCAGTTTTCAGTCAGTTGTGAGGGGCACAAACAGAGAACATACAAATCATTACTACTGAGTCATACTTTACCCGTTCAGTTATTAACGTTGGTTTTAAACCATCTTTATTGATGACCTCAGCCCTGCTGCTGTGGATGAGTTAACGCTCACTGGCCTGTGATGTGTCAGTCACATGTGGGCGTTTGTGAGCCATTTTGCAAAAAATGAGACAGTAGGCAGACAGCCTTCAGACAGAGCAGAGGGAAGATAAATGTCAAATGTTAAAGATCATTTCATGATGTTGTGTTGTCTTTACTTCAACCCTCTACAGTTTTTTCAATTGCTAAAACACATTTTTCATAACAGGGCTAATTTTCGCAAAACTACATTAAGGCTTAGCAAAATCCAACTTTTGCACCAAATGGCACACACTTCATTCATATTACCAGATTTTTCGTCTAACCAACAACAGAATGTTGTGCTCAGTCAAAAGCACACACTCTTTGGGCTTTATTCTGTATTTAGAGAATTCAGCATTACAGAAATCTGTGTAGTAACAATTAGTTACAATACAGTTCCTAGAGTCTCTAAAGGTACAATGGGAGCCAGAGCCTTTTGTTATTACAGTTTTTTTCACTGGGGCTCATTTTCTCAAAACACTCAATTCACAAAACCACACACCCAAAGTGCAAAATACCTCATATATCTTGCAAAATGAAGCACTGCACCCAAAACTACATAAACACTTACCTAGACCAAACTTTTGCCCCAAATGGCACACACTTCATTTATAGTACAAGACACTTTGTCCAACCAACTACACACTGTGGTGCTTTACCTAAATCACTCATCTTTTGTGGTGATCTGTATGTAGAGAATTCTGCATAAAAAGATTGTTCAAGGCTACAAAAATATGTGCAAACACAAATATACTGTTGTTATACTTTTATCTTTCTCCAAAACAAATTGGTGCAACTTTCATGCACAACACATAGTTACAGTTGTGTAAACACAAATGATGCCTGTCAAATAAGTAAATGGAAAGGAACACTTTGAGGAAAACTAAATACAAAACATATTTTTACAAAAAACAGAGGTAAGAAAAGTGCTTAGGCAGCATTTTACCACTTCACTGGGTTTGACCACAGCCCCTCATCAACCTGCAGAAGAAGCATCACCTGTAGCCTGACGGTCACACAGCTCCAACCGTTATGCTGCAAATACAGTTTTTTTCTATTGCTAAAACACATTTTTTGACAACAGGGCTCATCGTGTCAAAACACTTAACACAATTCACAAAACCACATACCCAAAGTGCAAAACACCCAATTTTATTGGGATATTTATATATATCATAAGGAATTATCTGTTCTTTGAAATTAAAAGATATTTTTGTTACATTCAAGACTTTGTCTCTGGGTCGTGCATTTGGGTTCTCCAGTTTGTGTCGAGGTCGTGACAGTGTTAGCATCAAGGTCTTAAGGTTTTAATGGTTTTGCACAATTTAATAATACACAAACATATCAGATAACAAATGATAAAAACCATTGAGCTTATTTAAAGCCTCTACCTAAATAATGTTAAAAATCACAGTTTTATACAAAACACAAGATCGATATACCATCAATTGCTTAAAGGGGACCTATCATGCAAAATGCACTTTTGTACGTCTTTTATACATGAATATGTGTCCCCGGTGTTCCAGGGAACTCACCAAGTGTCAGAAAACACAACCCTCTCTATTTTCCTCCATACCCAAATCTCTAAAAAAGGGGCTGCAACGGATCTGATAAAAACTGATCCAGATTTGAACACTGTCCTGACGTCAGAACGGTGGCACTACGGCTATTGGGCCAACTCCACCAATCAGGGGAATGTGGGGTTGGGCCACGGCCGGCCATTGCCGCTCGAAAGCGCTGGAGATGCTGTAGTACATATGCCAGGCCTGTAAGTGGCGCTGTAGTCTGCCACAAAAGCAGCGAAGAAGACTTCCCGCGCATGGTTACCATGGTTACCCTTCTGTTTATTCTCCACTGTGGCTTTTTTTCTCCCTCCCCGAGGCAAGCGTTTGCTCCCGCTGCTTTAATTCAATGCAATCCCTCCCCGTCGAGGCAAGCACTGTAATTCTCTCCGGTTAGTCCACCAGCAGATGACAAACACCCACCTCTCCGCCTCTTCCAAGGAACGAGGGGACCGTGCAGCAGAGTTTCAGTTTCAGTTTCTTTCGCCGGTCAAGATGTCCGTTAAAGTTTAAATCTTCCGGACAAAATTAGAAAAGTGCCGGTCAAAGGTCTTCTTTGTTATTTATTGAGCTTTAAAACAAATGAATAACGACTCTATATAATAATATAATAAAACACGGAGGACGGAGATCTATTTTTCTCCCCCTCTTCTGACTTGATCAGAGCACGCTCCCCTCTCCTGCAGGGGGGCGTGGTCAGCTGCAGCTCACAGTATCAGCCCCTTGCAGTGCTGGAGAACAGCAAATAGAGCGAAATGAGGCATGGCTAAAATGCATGATCTGTTTGGTATTTAGAAAACAGAAACGTATAAATATACCTTATATAGGTATGACCCTACAATATATCATTTAAATATAGCATGATAGGTCCACTTTAAATTCAATAAAATGGCATACTTTAAGACTAACATGTACATTTTAACAAATAAACACAATGAAAACCAGGCATCATACAGTGATCATAATCATTTATTCTTAATGCTCAAACATCGAAGTTGATGGACAATGTGTTTCTTGATTTTTATTTTTTTTATGTTTAATATGCCAGACATTATCAGCCAAGAGGATTCTTCATTTTTGTTTGTTTACAATTCTCCTGTTGCAAATTTAAAAAAAATGCACTCAGGAGAAAGCACAAACCTGCTTGATCATGTGGACTAAGCTAACTGCACTTTTGTTGCATAATGACATTAAAAGATTCTTGAACCTTTGAAACTGTGCAGACCTGATTCTGTAGATATTGTCTGGAGTGTGAGAAAACAGCTTAAGTCCTGTTATCTGATCTGTCTCTGTAACAGACGTTTTAATCTCTTTTTCTGCGCCTTTTTCATTTTTGTTTACTCTGATATTCTAGTTGACTGCGGCCAGAGGCGCCGCCAGGGATTTTGGGCCCCATGAAAAGATATCACATTGGGCCCCACCACCAGGCACAGGCCACACCAACCAAGCACACTCACTGTAACCACACCTCCTGAACCCAACCGACTCATTTATGCTTTAAATAACTCTACCTGTACAGGCTTGCATCTATCTTGTAGTCCAATACTAACCGCACAATATTTACTGACACTGAGCGGTGAAAATATAACACTGTGCAGACTGCAAATTCTACTGCAACATTCTGCTGCAGTAGAATTCACTATTTGAT
Source organism: Trematomus bernacchii (assembly GCF_902827165.1). Classification (NCBI taxonomy): domain Eukaryota; kingdom Metazoa; phylum Chordata; class Actinopteri; order Perciformes; family Nototheniidae; genus Trematomus; species Trematomus bernacchii. The sequence continues at coordinate 164,562 of NW_022987966.1, forward strand.
ATAACACTAACATTTCCTGACAATAGATCTCAATAGTCATCTTTTATGGTGTACATGACTTTTTAATAACATTTTTGAATGGAACATTCATAAATCAAAATAAATATAACTTAAATATACATGACCTCTTAAATTAAAATAAAGTGAACATTAACACCAATATTATCATTTATAAAATGCTATAACAAAAAAAATAACATAAGCAGCAGATTTTTTAATTAAATATACATACCAACTACAAAATAAGCGGGTATTAAAGTGTAAATGGACAACAAAACGGAAATGGAAATGAAAAGGCCTGATGGTCTAACAGACTAATTTCCACCACTCATGGACCACACCCACCTTTTCTTTTTGAAAAACTGGGTGACATACTGTCGCCCTTTAGTCCCTCTCTCTTGTCTTTCTCTCCTTTCTTTTCTCTTTTGAAAGCCTGACTTTGTTAGTCGTTGAGACATCGTACACACGTACTGTAAGTACTAGCATCCCTCCTCACATGCTCTCACTCTCTGCTGCTAGAAAGTGCGGTGCCGCACAGCGTTTGGAGGCAGGACCAAACCATTACATGTAAATAGAGGGGGGTGTACAGAGGCTTTGGATAATTAACTTTTGGAAGAAAAAAATGTATTGTAAGTTTAGTGAGTACATTATCAATATAACGTTATATTAATGTTAATTATTGATGATTGATGAAAGGTTACTTCTAAAAATGTTTGGGGCCCTTAGAAGGAAAACCAGGTTGTAACTCTGCTATTCAGCCCATTCTCATGTCTTTTACCTCCTGCAAGATTTTTTTTTCAAATATAATAAACAGTAATAAAGAACATGCAGATATTCAACTGATAATAAAAACTGATATCAGTTTTTGTGAAGCTATAACAGAAACTCATGCTCAAAACCCCAAACAGCACAACTGCAATACATCAGCTACAAGCCACACACACACACACACACACACACACACACACACACACACACACACACACACACACACACACACACACACACACACACACACACACACACACACACACACACACACACACACACACACACACACACACATCAGTTGTTGTGAAGCTATAACAGAAACTCGTGCTCAAAACCCCAAACAGCACAACTGCAATACATCAGCTACTGTACAAGCCACGCACGCACGCACGCACGCACGCACGCACGCACGCACGCACGCACGCACGCACGCACGCACGCACACACACACACACACACACACACACACACACACACACGCACACACACACATCTTGTGAGTTGTCTACCCTTAATCCTACTAACCACCATCAGCTCTTTATTGACTAATAACTTCTTCATCTTTAAATTATCTTTCAATATGGTTCTCCCAAGCACAGAAATACAAGTACACACACACACCTGCCAAACAAAAACAAGTCTATAACACACACTGGCGTAAATGTCTCTGTCAAATGCACACACCCAACAGGAAACAGAAATGGATTATGTAAATTAGCAGAGAAAAAAAGTTTGAAAGAGAAGAGAGGAAGGTGTGAAGGAGGGAGGGGGGAGGGAGGGAGGTTCGATAGCAGGCTGACGAACTGAAACAGGAAGGTGTGTGAGTGTGAGTGTGAGTGTGAGTGTGAGTGTGAGTGTGCTCTCTCAGCAGCTCTCTTTCTTCTGAGAGTTTTTCAGTTGTTTGCCTGTAGATGTAAAGGCCACATAGTGTGTCAGAGAGTGTGTGTGTGTAAGAGAGAGTGTGTGTGACATGCCAGCAACATAAACCTCTAAATGGATTTCCACAACAGGACAGCTCTGGATATCTCCACCAGGAACCCTCAGGATGACTTTGAGATGCTGCAGAGAGTTGGAGGAGGAACCTACGGAGAAGTGTACAAGGTCAGAGCTGCTGCTGACTGAACACACACCACACTCAGCACTCAACAGATGTGTGTTTGTTTCTTATCTTCTGAAAGTCAAATTGCTCTCTGAAACAGTTGGCGAAAATATGAGGCTTTTATTTAGGTGGTAGCTGACTGCTTTCATCTCAAGTCAAGCATGTCTCACTGCTGACTGCACTACCATGTGTAACCGCCATCACAGTGTGTATTATGGGTTACACTGTGAAGGAGGAAGAAGTATTTAAAGCTTTGACTTGATAAAGGTAACAAAAACACAGTGTAGAAATCCTATGTTACAACTAAAAATACATTCAAATTCATCGCTAAAAGCTAAAAAGTACTATTATCTAATTATAAGCAAACCAATAGTATATTGATAATGCAGAATGGCACATTTCATAATACTATGTGTAAAGTAATTCGATTATAATTATATATCCATCAATGAATTCATCATTTTATGCAGCTGGAAGAGGGTAGCCTTTCCTTTAATAATTCACTATACAAAAGTAGATGGTTATATTTTGTAATATATAATCAATAATAAATGCATCTTAAAATATCTTATCATCTAATAAAGTTAACAAACACATGCAGTGGAACAAAAGAGCACTATTTGTATTCCATACCAAAATGTAGTAGTATGAAGCAGCATAGTACTTATGTGGAGTAATTGAGTGAATGACTGAGAAACAGAACATCACTGTGTGAGTGATGTTCTGTTTCTCAGGGTTGCATATGGTGTGATGTGTTTAAAGGAAACAGGAGAGATTGATGTGAGTGTGATTGGCTGATGCAGCTCCCTGCAGCAGGAAGTGGTTTTGAAAGGGAAAGTGTTCCTGTCAGTAGATGGGGGCTTTTTGAGAATTTTACTCCTGAAACAGAATTCAGTCTGAACTCCGGGTGTTACTCAAACATCTGCTGTGTATTTTTTACCTTTCTTCTATGTCACTATTTTACTACTAGTTTAGGACCTAAAGCCCAAGCACAACCTAAACACATGTTAAAATGGCGGAGACTGTACTATGATTCAGAGTCATCAGCTGTGTTCATGGGAGATCTAACCTCACACACAAATCCTGTTCTTTTCATTTGATATAATACTTATTATTTGTATACTAGTTTCGCTTTTATGTTAGTCACAGTTGGCATTTTGTTTTTTCTCTATTGAAAAATACCTTTAATTGTAACAAAATAAGATGTATTTGATTTAAGATTAAATAAGTGTTGAGTGAAACGTCAGGCTTTAAGATGCTGTGTCTAGATGTTGAATGAGAACTGCTTTCACTCAGTAACGTGTAATTAAACGTCAGTATGATTGTTTCTCTGACTGCAGCATCAACATTCATAATGTCTAGAACACTGAATGTTCTCATGGTCTTTCAAACTTACTACAGAAGTACTGTATGTATAAAGGCACACTGAGTAGCTTTTATCATTTTTTTTGTGAACAACATTCAAAGTGGTCTCCTCCCTAGCTTCGTCCATTTTGCCTGCTTTTTTCCACGATGATGCGTCTTGAGTCCCTGCTTACGACATGTCATCTGGAAATGTCCCTAACACATCCCAATGAAGATAAAGAGCAATACAGGGCTCTGAGTCTTTGCAGATGCAGACACCGCTACATATGTGTGTGGGACATGAGTGATGATTGAGAGGAATGACTTTTGTTCATTTCAATACATTATTTAGTTTTGTAATCAAATCCTTCTCATTGTGCTTTTAACACTACTTTCTTTTGTCCTCTACCACCAGAGAATCACTTTCCTATTGCTGAGCACCAACATCGCTTGCATAGTTCAGGATAAAGTGTTAAAGTTAAATGTTTAGATAATTAAACACAACAGGGACAACTCATGGAACGTAACACATTCCCGTCTTTAGTGCTAAGTGTTAAAGTTAAACCTCTATTTGTCCAAAGACAGATGGAGATCAAAGGTTCACCTACATCACAGAGGAACATTTATCATTATGGGCATGCAGATCACTTTGGTTTTATCTGATGACTTCTGAGGTTAAGCATCAGATACTTTTGAGTTTTACAAACATGTCACAGCCCCCGAGTTTCTGGACAGAAATCTGCTGTCATTCTGTCAGTCTGGTTCTTTATCACTTCTAAAGCTTTTCTGGGCCATGAGTTGTCAAGACCTCCACAAGGACACTATTGCAATGTGGCGTTTGAATTTGATTACAGTCAACCTTTTGGAGTTCATAATAAATGGCATAAAGTTAGCTGCATTTGGATCCTGCTCAGATTGTTCTGTTCTCAAATGTTTCTGGTTAAAGTGAGGAGGGTCAGGGGTCAAAGGCAAAGTGAGTTGCTGGTACAAATGTGATCTTATCATGTTTATCAGGCACAGTTCAGTGAACACGGCCTCTGGATTCTCTGGTACTTTCGACAAAAATAGTCACACCTGAAATAGTCCTGTATTGAAAAGTAGAAGTACGTTGTTATAGTGATCAGCGTTTCCCTTTCTACCGGCTCTAAACAGTCAGATTCCTTCCTTCCTGTTTGACTTTATACTGCTCTTTATGTATTTATTTGATTGTTTAAGTGTGATGTACTGTTGTAGATGAATATGGAGGTACATTCAAGCTAGCAGTTAAAGTTTATAAAGCAGTTCAACTTAGGATAATATTTAGTTCAGGTGTGGTTTCCTAGACTGGTATTTATTTATTATAATGTGGGGAATAAAGTCTGATCCATTGAGAAAGTTCCATTGCTTCAGTGCCTTATTGAAGTATTTAAGTCTTAATATAGTGTTTCTCTCACTGTAAAGAATTAGCCTGAAGGTCATTGTTGTTACCCTCATATCCTACGATTTCAGTAACTACAGCTGGTATAGATTTGTATTATTTTATATATTTTACTTTTCAAACACATGTTGCAAGTAAGACCCTCACCACTTAATTAAGTAGGTCCTTTTTGTCCCTGAATGCTCTCATCAGATGTGTCAACCATTGTAAATATCTGTGGAGTTTTTGGAAACTTTAGTATCCGACTTTACAGAGTTTTGCAACATGTTAATCTCTGTGGTCAAACTGTTCAACAATCAAGTGCGATAATGTTTCTGATGCAAAGCCGGTTATCTGGTTGAGAAGACTTCCTGTAAACAGGTCAGTGGTCCCCGCTCCTCTGTTGGACATTTGCATAGCTGTTCCCTTTAACATATGGACACACACACATCACACACATATAGAAATGATCACACGTACACATTGAAGTTCATATTTTCCTCTGGGTTGCAGCGAGGTCAGTCTGCAAAGGCAGCACTTCACCATCAGCAGAATGTGAGAAGACCATGATCCAGATCAGTGGTGGAAATAAGTACATTAACAACACATTCTCTGCTTAAACACAAATCAGAGGTACTTTTGATTTACCTAGTAAAGTTACGAGTATTTAATGTTATGCAACTGTATACTTCTACTCCACTATTCAGTGAAAACCAACACATTCTTTGCAAGCCTCTTGCAACATGTGTGGTCACAAAGCTGAAAACAGAGCTGTTGTTCTGATAAACTGCTGTGATGTTTTCATTTTTTGGATACGTGGTTCTCACAGGACACGACAACCATGATGATCTTATAGAATTCGAAGCATTGCTTGCTTTTACTTTTAATACTTAAGTGTTTTATGATGACAAAAGTTACAAAAGTCAGGTTTTTAATGCAGGAGTTTTACTCGTAGTGAATACGTTTCACAGTGTTAGTCCTTTCACTTAAGTAAAGGATTGAAATAGTACTACCTTCCTCCACTGATGGAGATGACCTGATTTAAACCAAAGTGACTGTTTATTACGGTGCAGTTAGAAGGGAGGACGGTCACAAAGGATCAGTTAGAGGGGGGGACATCAGCATGAAGACAGTCAGAGAGAAAGATGTGGTGACTGCACTGGATTAAGTGGGGCATCTGTGGCTCAGGGGATACATCAGTGTCCAACAATATAAAGGACAGTGGTTTGCTCCCCAGTTTCTGCAGTCAACTTGTTGAAGTGTCCTTAAAGATAGATATGAGATACATAACCCAAATTGCTCACATTGGTATGTCCACAGTATGGAATTGTATGTTAATCTCTTTGGATAAAAGCAGCAGCTAATTGAATGAATGATATCATGTCTTGGCTCGTTGGTCTAGGGGTTTGATTTATCGCATAGGATGGAAAGGTCCTGGGTTCAAATCCCAGCCGAGCACTTCTTCAGCGGGTAGAGTGGCCCTTAGGTTGATGGATCGGAACCTTGTCTAAATCCTGACCAGATTAAAAAAAAGATGGAGTGTGGGCTGGAAGAGGTGCAAGTTCACCTCCTGCATTCAGACCTAATGTGGGATTCTGTGCATGTCTGAATTCCCCCTTAGATAAGGGGTCCTCTTAATAAAATGTAATGTAATGTAATATAATGTAGTGTGCAACTTTCCCTGTTTCCATGACATTTGAGTTGCAGGGGCCTTTGATGTTTGTGACACGTTCTGTGTGTGAGAGGAATAGATTGATGAATTAGCAAATTCATTAACATAGTTTTTAAACAACACAGTTTTATACAAAAAGTCATGACATAAAAAAGCGATTGAGATATTGTTGATTAGAGAACAAGAGAAATATAAGTCAGTGCATGTATCAAGTAGTTCAGCGTGCATTTGTTTGTATGTTACAGTGTGAAACTAGATTCCTGTCAGACAAAGGTGGCATGCACCCAAACAACATTTCTGCCTGCTGAGTTATCGAACTTCCTTTCTGTAACCGTCAGCGTCTGAGCTGGAAACACCAACTGGTTCTACCTGCTGGACAACACACACACAGCGACATCAAGACACCCATCAAAGTGCCTTCTTTTGTTGGTTCAAATCAGGTTGATTTTATCCAGCCAAGCAGATATTTAAATGACTAATATAATAAATACTTTTTGACATAAAGACATTTTTTTATCAAGATAAATATCTATTAGACAAAATAAGCCCAATGTAGCCTATATAAGTAATACAAAAGTTTAGACAACAAATTGGAAACAAACTTATATATGCAGTAAATGCATCGCACAATAGATACATTTGTCATAGTTTATAAAGTGTTGTGGAGAATAAATCACTGACAACATGTAACACCTGTGTGATGTCATCCTCATGTTCCTGAGTCCACAGCAGCCAGTGTTTGAAACACACAGGGGCTGTTAAAACGTCATTTTAAAAGAACACGTTACAGATAGAAACACTTTTGGGTTGTGATCATCGACTCACGTGTGTTCTGTCAATAGCAGGTGCTAATTTGTACAAAATGTAGAACACATTCTGTATAATCTGAGTTTGATCAGAAGTTGTGCATTGTTCATTTTGACCCTGTCAGTAGGGTATGCATAATATTCTTGTGTTTATTGAAAAAGAAGGACAATATCCTGGTTACTATGTAACTGCATGCATGCTATGTCATTTGCTTCAATACTGGAAAACTCAGACATGGCACACTTCTGGATGTATTAGACTACTAATAAATGTGTCGGATGATCGTGAATCAACTTTTTTTGTCTTTATTAACATACTAGACCTAAGGCGTACAAAATGAACTAACTCACATCGCAGCAGTTGTTAGCGAGAACACGGTCCCAAAAAGACATCAGAAGTAATTATGGACAAGGAAACACACACATTGAATGCTATACTCTAAGCCTTTTATTTATTATTAATGTTATTATTTTATTCATTTTTTTCTTTTTTCTGATTGTGTAATGCGGGTCAACAGGCTTAGGCAAATGCATTTTATTATCTCATTGTATCTTGTTTATCTTGGCTGTAGGATCCCCAACTGGATCAGGGTCATGGTGACCTTAAGACGCCAAGGGGCATGACTCACTGAGGCGTATTTTAAAACATCCACTAAATGTCACACCCCTTTAACCCCGTGGTAGGAGGCAGTTAAAGGTTCAGTTGGCAACTTTATTGAGATAATTCTGTCTTTGAACAGTCAGTTTATTGTGCCTCAAACTTTCTTTTGCTCACTAGTTCTTTACTCATAAATGTTCCTTTCTAGTCTACATATTTTAAAATACACATTTCCTTGTGATGATTGATGTTTTCTACAGATTTTACTTTATAAAATATGTGTAATTTGGCTTGATTTGCTTTGGGATATGACTCAGACTGAGCTGACTGCAGCGCTGCATCCGATCACCTCAGGGTCTTTACGGTAAAGTGTGACTCCTTATCAGATGTGGCTTGTGCTGCTGAGCTGCAGGAGGAGTTGCTGTTTAACGCACTGCAGCTCTATCTCAGGCCTCACACCCTGCGGGCTGCACCTGTGTGTGTGCGACCTCAGACACAACAAAATGAAGAAGTGAGACAAAAAGCAGCGGACTACACAGAGCCTGCTGCAGAGAGGAGCTAACTGTGGTTTGCTGTGTGTGTGTGTGTGTGTGTGTGTGTGTGTGTGTGTGTGTGTGTGTGTGTGTGTGTGTGTGTGTGTGTGTGTGTGTGTCTGTGTCTGTGTCTGTGTCTGTGTGTGTGTGTGTGTGTGTGTGTGTGTGTGTGTGTGTGTGTGTGTGTGTGTGTGTGTCGCACATTTGTGTTTCACAATTAAATGCGTCTGAATTTCTGGTTCTGAGGATTTATCTTTAACCCTGAAAAGAGGAAGAGAAAATCATCTATTCCACCGAGAACATGAAACACATTGCATCAGAACACCAGAGGAAAACTGGCTGTGCGTGTTTATGTGAAAGTGTGTGACATCTACTTTGTGGGATCAAACGACTTAAAGGAATACCTTCAATTGAATGAACAAATTACCCACAGCCAAATAAAATGATGAATTATCAACATCTGTGTGACTGATATATTTGACTTCTATCTCATACCACAACTAAATCTGATAACACACAATGTATCCTACCATATTATACTATATTATTTAATATGAGCCAGTTGTATTCACAATATGATATACTATATCTATTGTATATCTATAAATGAAATATATACAGTAGATTCATATGTACATACAAGTTTATACAGACAAACACCAACACTACAGTGTAAATAAATAAGTTCAAGATAATATTTGTTACAACTTACCAAGTTGTTTGATAAATGATCATTCATTGGTATAAGTGAAAGAAACTCACAATGTTATATTATCAATTGAAAATCTAGTAAAATCAACTTTGAATTGTACATTATCTTAAATCAAAATTCACAGTAAGGATAACTTTAATTATATTCATATTTAATTGCCAAATTCAAGTTATGTTATCTCACGTTTTCAAGGCAGCAATTTAACTTACATTTTCAAATTAAGTAAACTAGAGTTCTATCTCTTAGCTTTACTTATCATATCATATGTTAGGCTGCTGTAATTTGGACTGGCTGACAGCCATTATTCCTCCAGTGTCACTGTTCATTATTTTAACATTCCGTGTTTTCACTTTGTGAGTATTTGTGTGTGTGAGGATGTGTGTTTGTGTGTGTGTGTGTGTGTGTGTGTGTATGTGTGTGTGTGTGTGTGTGTGTGTGTGTGTGTGTGTGTGTGTGTGTGTGTGTGTGTGTGTGTGTTGTGTGTGTGTGTGTGTGTGTGTGTGTGTGTGTGTGTGTGTGTGTGTGTGTGTGTGTGTGTGTGTGTGTGTCATGATGGAATGCGCTCATGGAGACTCTCTGCCAGCTGTTTTTCCCTTGCCTCTCTGTCTGTGTGTGGATGGATAATGTCAATGTGACACCCAAAGCACCGCGCTTGATGTGATTATAAAACGCCATAGTTGTGTAGTTGAAACAATGATGATGGTTCAAAAATGGACGTGTCCAAATTGTGTCCCAAAGTATTAAAGAGCCTAAAAAAAGGAAACAAAAGATAAGAGCACAGCAGGGGCACTTCCCTCTGATATTATGTTTCCATGACGAGAATATGGCTTAAATTCCTGTTTGTTAAATAGCTACTCCTATTTCATCCAAATGAGTGATTGTGCCTTTCTGTTTTACTTCAGGCACAATGATGTGGTTGGCTCCCTTGAACTGGCACAGATTTGATGTTGTCGGTTTCCATCTCTTAAATAGGAAAAAAGGACAACAAAAGAAACATTTAATAAGGGGGGGGGGGGGGGGGGCAGACTTTACATCTCTGGTCTTTTTAGTGTGTTCACATTGCAATATTTCCTCTTGTTTATCCTATTCCTATTTTTGTTTTATGAACCTCTTTTTATTTATTTTAGTTTTATTTTCTCTATCTGTCTGTTCTTATTTCAATTTCTTGGCTCAAGACTGCATAACAGTACCATGGGATGTTTTTTTCGAAAAAAAAAGTATGATATAACTTATTATTCTGTGTGTGCTTTGTGTGTCTGATCACCAGAGGTCAGCGAAAGGAAAGACCACTGAAAATAGTAAACGCACCACTTTAACACGTAAACATCACTGTGGCTTCCACTGTGGCGTCCAGCTCGTGTGTGTGTGTGTGTTTTGTTGTCGGCGTCTTTCCTCTCAGTGACCTCTAAGATGTCACACACACTGACACACTACTGTAACACACACTGACTGAGTTTCCATTGTCGTGTTGCTTTCATTACCTCACTAACCCTTAAACCACTTCTGTTGCTTCCAGTCATTATTTACCTGCTGTGAACTGCTCATTTTACAGAACTGTTGTGTAATAATGTCCAACAAGGTACTTTACTGGCACATGTAATCTGCTCTCTCACGAAAAACATGACTAAACTTTGTCAGCACACATTTCCCAGAAGACATCTGTGAAATGTCAAACATCTGACGGTTCCTGAAGTCCTGTGTATGCTACACTGGAAAACTTGAAACGTTGACTTTAATTAACTGTATTATGTCAACATTGTCAACAGAGTTCACATAACTGTATTAGGTTAGTTGAAAGTAATACTATTAAGTTTAAATACAAAATATTAGGTTCAACTTAATATGAATGCTTTCAACTAATCTAATACACACTGTAAGAAACGTACCGTGACATTCACAGTATGTAACTGGCAGCAATTGACAAGTTACTTACTGTAAAATGAATTACAGTAAGTAACTTAGTAATTTGTCAATTGCTGCCAGTTAAATACTGTAAAGTTAATTACAGTAAGTAACTTGTCAATTGCTGCCAGTTAAATACTGTAAAGTTAATTACTGTAAGTAACTTGTCAATTGCTGCCAGTTAAATACTGTAAAGTTAATCACAGTATTTACAAGTACTGTATTTGTGTTTACGGTAATAGTGTTTTAACTGTAAAATGAAACACAGTAATTAGCATTTACTTTATTTTGTATTACAGTAGTAGTATTATAGCTGTAAAATGAAACACAGTAACTTTCAATACTGTATTTGTGTTAACGGTAATAGTGTTTTAACTGTAAAATGAAACACAGTAACTTCCAAGTACTGTATTTCTGTTTACGGTAATAGTGTTTTAACTGTAAAATGAAACACAGTAACTTCTAATACTGTATTTGTGTTAACGGTAATAGTGTTTCAACTGTAAAATAGAAACTTTAACGCTATAATTGTAAGTTACAGTATCAGTATTGTAACTGTAAAACAATTTCTTTATTATAGTATACTTCATGTCATGATGGTAATTGACAGATTACCAGAAATTCTTGACACAATTTTAAAGCTCACCAATAACTGCAGGGAGACAGCAAACAATACATTTTAACAATGTATTCTTAATTGTTGAACGGTATCAAGACCATGTATTTTCTTGTGCTAAATGGGTGAGCATACCATGGCTACCACAAATGTAGTCTTCCATTGCATATCCCATGTACAATTATCTTCCATGTCTTATAAACTGTGCTTAACTGACCAACAGCTGCAATTCCTACACTTATTAAATATTTTCATCCATAAAACAATGGATATTAATATCCAAAAACATGGAGATTGCATTTTTAAAACGGTGGCGATAACAAATCAACCCAAAACATATGAAGCCATTTCTTCTGCCAAGCCATTTTTGAGACGTGCTGTAGTTGAAAAGGTGTCACGACCTCGACACAAACTGGAGAACCCAAATGCACGACCCAGAGACACAGTCTTGAATGTAACACAAATTGTCTTTTTAATGTCATTGAACAGAAAACCCCTCTTAACAGAGTAAGTACTGGAATAACAAAAAAAATGCTCACAAGGAGGAAAAAACTAAGCAAAAAGAGAACTTAAGATAAACTTAAGTCTACAAAAATAACAAAACCTGACAAGACTGTAAACGATCCTCTCTTTGCTGAGGCCTGGCACGACCATACATGGAAACAAACAAGACGAACTGACACAGGACAGGGGAAGACAGGACTATTTAAACATGAGGTGAGTGGGAACAGGTGGAAACAATCAGGGGCGGGGCAGACGCTGATGAAGGCGGGAAAACACACAAAGGGAGGAAGTAACTGGGCCTGAAATGAGAGACAAGAGGTAAGTACAAAATAAAACAGGAAATGGAAAACGAGACACGACATGAAACACGGGGACTTAACTAGAGATGAATGACATAAATAGACAGACCTGACATGACGTGGATAAACATGAAAACCTGACTAAACATGAAATGACAGACATAATACATAAATATAACTAACACATTTGACGAGACACAACAAAAGGCACTGTTTGGCAAATACATTATCACTATTCTTAGATAATACACAATATTTGAAAACACTTTGAATACAAACAACCAAATGCATGCAGGAATGGACCCTGTACTGAACTTACAAACCTTACACGTGTAAGACATTTTGATAGTGATGTTACGTATTGCGCCGAGGCTTTGGAGCGTGTGTCGAGTAATCCCCGAAGCTTTTTGTGAAGCTTGTATCGAGGCTTGTATCATTTTGGGCCAGTGACGTCATCGATGACAAATGAAGCTGCCCGTCGATACTACGCGACTGCTTCAGAAAGTGATTCAGATCGGTTGAACCACAACGCTCATATTACCCATAGATGTATAATAAGAAGCATATTACCCCTCCTGTACCCGGGCCCGCTGGTGACACGATGGAATTAAGAGAGCTCAGAGACCCTCACTTATATAGAGGTCGGAACATGTCATAAGTATAAATGAATAAAAGCATAAATAAATGTAGGAATAAAGACATGAATAAATAAATAAATGAATACATTTAATAAATAGCGTGCAGTGTTTTCAAGTTGATTTATTGTGTGGGCTGTGGCTCAGCTGGAAAGCAGTTGACTCACAACCACAGGGTCCCTGGTCAAAGACTCGTCAATAAGTCTTTTGTTTTGTTTATAAAAGCTACAGCTAAATTAGATAATGTAGTTAATAATGTATTCTTTGATATGGTGTAGCCTTTCTCAGGCTACAACATGGTTACGTTTACGAATATTATTAAGGAATACAAATCCCTCTTTGCAATGTTTACGAGCCTCCTTAGGCTTTTCAATCACAATCATTCAACTGGAATAAAAACAATATTGTTAACATGAACATATGATTTAATGTTCGTTGTTTAGAGTTATTAAGGCTTTACTCATTGGGAACTCGGTATGAGATAGAGCACACTGTTGAGATGTCTGCCTGTTTTACACACTTTGACCAACAGGGGGGTTTGTGTTCAAATGAAGCCCATGATGAAGCCTCATGAGATGAACCCTTTTGCGAACCAATTGGCTGGAAAGCTTCAAAGCTTCATAAGGCTTCATCGAGCCATCACTATATTTTGATAAGCTAGCCGAGTACAGTTAGCTTAACTTGCTTTTTCACTAAGCGGCCTGATGTCGGACTGTCAAACTTTGGCTACGGTTACATACATTAGTTGACAAAATTGTTTGTATTAATTAATTTCTTCTACAGTTACCATGTCCATTGGGGGAGGTTACTTCCTGGTTCAGCAAAGGGCGTGGCCAAGCGCTGAGGACTCATAAATACTGCAAGGAGCCAATTGGGACAGATTGGGACAAGCCACCTGCTTGCATGTTAAAGGGGGGATTTGGGTTTTGTCAGTGTCCTTTGTGTATTCTGCTACTATTAATTATCCCTTGGTTTCAACTTGGTTTGGCCAAGCCACTATATAGGTTCCTTGGTTTTTCATTGTAGCAGGTCAGTTTGTTGAGTTAACACCTGTTAAGTTGATGCCATGTTTCTTTGATGTATTTTCTGTTGACTTCTTTTATAGGCCTAGTTATTAGAAATGATTGATTTATGATATTTTCGGTGGACTTTTGGGTAAATAAAAAACCCTCACTGTTTATTCATCATTCAATTCATTCTATATTTTATTCTGTAGATCAGGGGTGGGGAACTTTTTTCCTCTCAAGGGCCATTAAAAAAAATTCAACATCCTCCGAGGGCCGTACAAATGATTGACCTCTGCTTAAAAATACTAAAATCCCAGCCCATTAATTTGGCCTTTCTTTCATGCTGTGCAAAGACCAAGCAACCTCTGAATCCAGATATCTTACCATGACTCACGCATGCATGGTTGTGGCATGACCACCAAAACATAAAGATATGGACACAAGATGTTTTTATAAATGTTGAAGTTAAAAGCATCAATCTGATGCACTTTGAGAGCAACATTAGGAGATCTATGGATACATCTCTCAACACCCATATGAAACAGAACTGTAAGCAGATTTTCTTTTTCTTTATGGATATTTTACAAATCACTTTCCTTTCAAACTGTATTCTTGTTTATTAATAACAACTTTTTTATACTGTCATATAGTATTTTATACCTGTTTACTTTATTCTCTTATCTTTTTATAACTATAATGATCATATAAAGATGTGCCTTTACCTCACTGGTTGGAGAAAAAGCTTCTTATATTTGTTAGCATAGCTAGCTAACCAGATGCTAATAACAACAAAGTTATTGACTGTATGATCAGTATGACAGATGAACAGATCGCCACTGGGCTTACAACCAGGGGCGGACTGGCCATTGGGAATACTAGGAGTTTTCCCGGGCCCCCCCCCTTGACAATTGACTAGCGGTACCGAGTTGGGTCGGCCGGTCGAGTTTCCGGGGCTGATTTTTAGTCCCAGTCCGCCCCTGCTTTCAACTAAAGACACAGCCACACAAAAACTGCAGCATGTGTACGGCTCCTTATGGGTACTGCAATTTTTGGAAGTGCCGGAGCGACGTTCTGGTGCTCTCCGTCAGAGCTGCACCCCTGTCAGACAAGACATATACCACGTGATGACACGTTAGGCTCGTGTTGTGTTCAAGGACCCTGACCTTGGCCAGGAAAAACCGGCACTCGCTTGTTTAATTTTTTTGCGGTCTAGATTTCTTAAATGTTTTTCTTTTTTGCGTGTGTTTATAAATTACCTCGAGGGCCGTACCAAATGGTCTCACGGGCCGTATACGGCCCGGGGGCCGGAGGTTCCCCACCCCTGCTGTAGATTGTGTACGTTACTTTTCACTTTACTGCTTTTTGCACTCCTGGTTAGAAGCTAAACTGCATTTCGTTGTCTCAGTACCTGTAATATGTGCAATAACAATAAAGTTGAATCTAATCTTGAGCAGGAACAAATGTATTTACTTAGTACATATCTGACATTAACGATTAAACACATTTGTGCATTCTTTATAAATGCAAACTGGTCAAGACCACTGACGGAAGTAGTTTTGAAAAGTAGTGGTTCTGTCTTTTACATGTAGGATTCAACCCCCCTTGTATTGATTTGTTTTAAAAATGAACAGACACTTGAGTCATTCATTTGTAGTGATATAATAATTGTGGGATTTCTATTGCATCCACTTCATCTGCAACAAAGAACGCCAACGCAATTTCCGCCATTGCAAACAGAGTCAAGCCGACTCCAAGCTGTCCGACTTCAAGCGAGCTTTTTGAGACCTCCCCCAGCTGCAATCGGCTATTCTCGTCTACTTTCGAGGCGAGCCACAGCTCATCTCAAACAAGCCTATTTTTTCTGTTGACCGTTTTTGTCCCTATAGTTTGTCGTTCGTTTTTGTTTATTAAACATTGTCAGACTATGTTACTTCGGTGTGGACTTTCTCTTTGAAAACGGGTCACAGCCTAGAGCCAAACTTAGCCTCTCGGCGACTCAAACTGGACTGGGAATTGAGCCGCCACAATAATAATAAAATTGATGATTATTACCTTACTTTTGTCTATTTTTATTCCTCTGTGTTGCGTTTTTAAGGTGCAATGCCAAGACACATTCTTTGTATAAATCAGCACCACATTTGTAGTTCTTCCGGTTTGCAAAGACATAGGGTCTTAAAAATATATATCTACTAAGTATATAAAATATCTAGTAGAGCCAAACTAGTAATTACACTGCATCAAGATTATGTATATTAAGAAAAAGATGTTGGTTTATTTAAGATATTTTAGCTATTCTAGAAATGGGGTTTTTCGGTTGGTTCTTTCTTTTTTGGTTACTGTGATCTTCTACAGAACATTGTTGGTTACTGTGATCTTCTACAGAACATTGTTGGTTACTGTGATCTTCTACAGTACATTGTTGGTTACTGTGATTATCTACAGTACATTGTTGGTTACTGTGATTATCTACAGTACATTGTTGGTTACTGTGAATATCTACAGTACATTGATGGTTACTGTGAATATCTACAGTACATTGTTGGTTACTGTGATTATCTACAGTACATTGTTGGTTACTGTGATTATCTACAGAACATTGTTGGTTACTGTGAATATCTACAGTACATTGTTGGTTACTGTGATTATCTACAGAACATTGTTGGTTACTGTGAATATCTACAGAACATTGTTGGTTACTGTGATTATCTACAGTACATTGTTGGTTACTGTGATTATCTAAAGTACATTGTTGGTTACTGTGATTATCTAAAGTACATTGTTGGTTACTGTGATCTTCTACAGTACATTGTTGGTTACTGTGAATATCTACAGTACATTGTTGGTTACTGTGATCTTCTACAGTACATTGTTGGTTACTGTGAATATCTACAGTACATTGTTGGTTACTGTGATCTTCTACAGTACATTGTTGGTTACTGTGAATATCTACAGTACATTGTTGGTTACTGTGAATATCTACAGTACATTGTTGGTTACTGTGATCTTCTACAGTACATTGTTGGTTACTGTGAATATCTACAGTACATTGTTGGTTACTGTGATTATCTACAGAACATTGTTGGTTACTGTGAATATCTACAGTACATTGTTGGTTACTGTGATTATCTACAGTACATTGTTGGTTACTGTGATCTTCTACAGTACATTGTTGGTTACTGTGATTATCTACAGTACATTGTTGGTTACTGTGATTATCTACAGTACATTGTTGGTTACTGTGATTATCTACAGTACATTGTTGGTTACTGTGATTATCTACAGTACATTGTTGGTTACTGTGAATATCTACAGTACATTGTTGGTTACTGTGAATATCTACAGTACATTGTTGGTTACTGTGATTATCTACAGTACATTGTTGGTTACTGTGATCTTCTACAGTACATTGTTGGTTACTGTGAATATCTACAGTACATTGTTGGTTACTGTGAATATCTACAGAACATTGTTGGTTACTGTGAATATCTACAGTACATTGTTGGTTACTGTGATCTTCTACAGTACATTGTTGGTTACTGTGATTATCTACAGTACATTGTTGGTTACTGTGAATATCTACAGTACATTGTTGGTTACTGTGATCTTCTACAGTACATTGTTGGTTATTGTGATTATCTACAGTACATTGTTGGTTACTGTGAATATCTACAGTACATTGTTGGTTACTGTGAATATCTACAGTACATTGTTGGTTACTGTGATTATCTACAGTACATTGTTGGTTACTGTGAATATCTACAGTACATTGTTGGTTACTGTGATCTTCTACAGTACATTGTTGGTTACTGTGATTATCTACAGTACATTGTTGGTTACTGTGAATATCTACAGTACATTGTTGGTTACTGTGAATATCTACAGTACATTGTTGGTTACTGTGATTATCTACAGTACATTGTTGGTTACTGTGATTATCTACAGTACATTGTTGGTTACTGTGATCTTCTACAGTACATTGTTTGTTACTGTGATTATCTACAGTACATTGTTGGTTACTGTGATTATCTACAGTACATTGTTGGTTACTGTGAATATCTACAGTACATTGTTGGTTACTGTGATCTTCTACAGTAGTTGGTTACTGTGATCTTCTACAGTTGGGACGTTACTACTGATATTTTTTAAGTAACTCCAGAGGTACTCTAATTTTTGGTTGGAAACACGGTATTATACTCTAAAATAGTGTACAGTAATTTACTGTGCACAAACACTGTAAATAACTGTAGATTTCACAGTCATTTTTTACAGTGCAGTCATGTGAAATGTGTTTGATGCATACAGAAATGAGTTGTGGGTGTTACACTGTTCATCACTTTGAAAGTTGCTCAGTGGCCATAAAGGCTGGGGAAGGTATTTACAACTTTAAGGACCTAATGTTATAAATAAATGCTTTGAAGTGTTTGTTCTGTGAAGTTGATTTACTTCAAGAATCCCTTTTCTTGGTAGACACTGCCAGTTTTTCAATGTTGTCATGTGTCTTATGTTTTGACCCCCGCCCGACTGTTTATTTTAGCTTTGACCTTTTTAGTGTTGCTGTTAAAATCCTGATCTGGTCCTGTCTCTGCAGTTGCCTTCATCTTTGTAAAATGTGTTTTACCCCACACACGAGCTGTGACAGTACTAGCAATACTTTATACTTAATTATGGAAATCGATTGATTAACTCTCGGAACTGCAAACATATATTTTTCAAAAAAGATTCTTAAGTTATACAACTAAAGGATATGTTACTGGCATAGATAAGGAACTTGTTCATTAACTGTTGCTATTAATGTAGTCTGAAATATCATCCTAGCTGGCCATGTGTTTATATGTTGAACTCTAGTGGTAGTATCTCTCTAAATGTTGAGATATCTTCCACTGAAACTCCACAGCCCAACATCTCTTACACAAACAATGCTGTAATTATTCTGCAGGTTTTGCAGACATCATTGTTTTCAGTCGATGTTAACTGTCCACAGTGAAGTCATCCTTCTGACTTGAATATCAGAGGCATTGTTTCATGAAAGACACATTGCTGTCGACTTTTTGAATGACATTTATAAAAGCTATGAGAACAACAAACCAAACTGTGTCTACTTTCATTATATTGGGGCAGCAGGTGGAAATCTCAGGGACAGACATCTTCAAACCAAAACTATCCGCATGCATAAACTCCACGACGGGGCGGTGTTGTAAGTTGTTGACCCTTTAAGGTCTGTTAGTGGAAGGGAAGCGTGTTGGTTGAATAATAAAATCGGCTGCTCAAAATAAAGATGTCTCTCATACATTTGAGCCAATAATTGAGGAGCGTCCTCCACCGAAACCACAACCGCCGGACGTTCCACTGTGCCCTTTCAGCGTCAAACTCAAAGGCCACGACACCAAAATGTCTCCAAGTGTCAGCTTCCGTTGCATTTTATCGTCTCCTTTTCCGACAGATCGAGCGGTCCTCTGACAGTGGGGGTGGCCACCATCAGTCTTTGGGGAAACTGTGTTGCTCATTTATTTAGTATCTTGACACAAATGCTAACGTTGCCGTGCTCATTTCAGAAATGTGCGATGATTTTTATTTGTATTTTGTAATTTGGGCAATGACAGGGAAAATACACGTATTACTGTAAACACAATGTACATTACAAGTCAGTTTGTCTTTTAGTAGTCAGAATACTTTCCGGCTGAAAGTATGTACACTTGTTGCGCAAATATACCCATGTGTCATGTTTTCAAAATCGCTCTGAGGCAGTGGAGTTTCCGCTGTTCCTGTCCTCGCCGACCCACTACACCTCTCTGAGTTTCACAAGGTGTTTCCTCTCAGTGAGACAGGTGGGAGTCTGCACCACAGTCTGTTATAAGTGGAAGAAGTGTTTAGATCTTTTTACTTGAGTAAATGTATAAAAAGTCTATAAAGACTCTGTTAACAATTAAAAGTCATGAATTTAACATATATTTAAAAAGTAAAAAATGTAATTAAAGGTGGGGTAGGTAAGTTTGAGAAACCGGCTCGAGATACACTTTTTGTTATATTCCATGGAATGCTCTTAACATCCCGATAGCAATGAATATCTTAAGTGCTTTGACAAAAAATCCATAACAAAATGTCATCTGTGGAAGCCGTAGTACTGTAAAAAGCACGACCAATCATTTTAGCCGGCCCGGCTAAAATAACTGGATGGCCTACCTGCCTGTCAGCCTTCCATCTGTGCACAAACTTATCTCGTGCCCTCATTGGTCATGTGCACGTTGGTGTGTGTTGGAGGAGGGGCTCTATAAGGAAGTGGCAGATTTTCTCCGGTTGTGTATTTTCAAATTCTAGCGATCTCGAGCCGGTTTCTCAAACTTACCTACCCTACCTTTAAGTATAATGGCCATAATGATTTTTAAAAGTAACCTTTTGTTAGATTTGCTTAAACTGTTACTATATCCTGCCAGTATTTCATGAGACAGATATTGTGTAGAGAAAAATCATATTCCTCTGCCCTCCATCAGTGCGCCTAATGGCATTTGCAAGATTCTATGTGCCTGAAGGAAAACAACCAATCAGAGCCGAGGACTCTCTAAGACAGTGTCCTGAACTGTGCATTGCTCTGTGTGAATGAGGTGAATGATGACTTGTAGTATGCAATGCGCTTTGAGGGGTCTTATGGCGCGTTTCCACTACAGCGCGGAGCACAGTTTAAGAGGGCTGTGACGTCAGCGGCCCGTCTTTGGTTGCGTTTCCACTTGGCCTAGTACCGGCCGGCGGGTCCTAATTCATAGTTTTTCTGGCCTCATAAAATCGCGGGTCTAGGGCCAGAGACAACGAGGCTGAGTCGGGGCTGAGTATGCTAACTAGAGAGAGCATTGCTGGCAAGGGGGCTACAACTACAACAAGATGGACATATTTGACCGTGATTTAATTGTAATACACGTTTCAAAATGATGCCGAAGTAACAACATACTGATACCGGTTAGTAAAAACCATGAATTAATGCTTTGTCAAGTCTGCAGACAGACGGCAGGGGAAAAACCTTTTACAATTTTTGTTTTCTAAATGGAGATTGGCTAAGCTAACGCAGTATATGCTCCGACCGTCCACACTCACAACAACGGCCTATACAGACATAAATAAAGCAGCGACTGTATTCACCATGACACAGGCAGTCTGTGGTTTGTACTTGTTTAACTTTTGTCTAGTTTCTGAACATATATGAGGAGCTGTGAGCTCTGAGTGCTAACAGCTAACGGCTGTGTTGTTTTTCTGAGGTTCTCTGAAGATCACGTCACGGCTCCGCCTACACTGCGTTACTATAGATACTGCCCCAGTTCCTAAACTGTAATGGAAATGCGCCATAAAGTGAGCCAGTCCTAACGAGGCCCAGCCATACCGAGCGGGGCCGAGCGAGGCCGTGTAGTGGAACGCGCCATTACAGGCTGGGATGAAGTGCTTTATACATGCTGTCCATTTAGCATTTATAACTTACTTTTCCAAACCTTAAATGTATTCAGAAAAGTGCTGAACTGTTAAGCTGTAAAAATGAGAAAATGTGTGACCCGACCTCCATGTTGAAAACAGCTGTTCCAAACCAGGCTCCACCCAGTGGGGATACCTTTCCTGTGTCAGTCCTGTACTGCCAAGAACAACCTGGTCTCACCAGAATGCGTGACTCCACCACGACTCCTTAACACCGCAATGCGTGGTGGAGTCACGAACTTTGCAGACATATGAGTGCAGCAGGGACAATTCAGTAGTCACTGGACATTGGTAGGGTCCCTAATGTCCCCCCTACCCAATTCTGTGTCCTGGGCGGACACACCCACCCAGGACACAGCAGCTTTCAGGAATGTTTCTGTTGTTTCTTGGCCAACCTGGTCTCACCAGAATGCGTGACTCCACCACGACTCCTTAACACCGCAGTGCGTGGTGGAGTCACGAACTTTGCTAGATTTACGTGTCGGCACCACGCAAACAACCCCAATGTAAAGTGAATGAGGCTCCTTTGTCGTGGTGCACACACGCATTTCTACAACGTCCAGCATTGAGCTTTTATTCTATAAAACGTTTTTAAAATCTACTTTATAGCTTGTAGTAACTCACGGGAGGCTTCTTTTATTTTATTTGTATTCATAATCATTTTTATTTTTCGTCCGAATGTATTATGGTGCATTATTTACCAATTTTTGTTCTCAAAAAACAGTGCATTGTGTGTAATACAACTGTGATTTTTATTAAATTATTTAGTTTTTAAGGAAGGCCAGAGCTTCAGCTGTGTCAAATAGATTGTTCCCTTTAGTTAACGTTATTTAAAAGATAATTATATTCCTATTTGATCATGTCCCCTTTATTGTATTACGGACCCAAAGAGCGATGAGCGTCCATTCTCATTGGATAACGGAGGATTTCACACCCGGAAGTAAGTATTCTCCTTACTGTCGATTGATTTTATTTACAGTGATATCTGCACTACTCATCGACTCAAAAACACCAGATTATCCTTGTTAATTACACAACATTGGTTGGTTTAAATTGTGTGCAATGCTTTTGTATTTTCCCCTTTCGATTCGGAGAAACAAATATTTGTTCGTAGTGTGTGGATGGCAGAAGACACTACACTACCCAGAATCCTCAGCTATGGGACTACACCATGTGCTTAGAACGTGTCCTACCCCCCCCCCCCCCCTTAGGTCAGGCTCCTCCAACAGTACAACACAATAAAACAGATACACAGATAAAATAGTGCAGTAAATAAAAAAATAAAAAAAGTGAAATAGTGCAATAAGAGTCTATATACAAGTGATTGGAATATGATATATTAGATAAATAATTTCTAAGTAGCAGCCAGATGAATGTTATGGATGTTGTTTCTAAGTTCAGGTGTTTAATAGTCTTCTGTTCCTGTGGGATGAAGCTGTCCCTGAGTCTGGTGGTTTTAGTCCTGATGCTGCGGTACCGCCTGCCAGACGGCAGCAGACAGAACAGTTTGTGGCTGGGGTGATGGGGGTCTTTTATAATCCTGAGGGCTTTCTTTAAGGTTAACCTGGTATTTTTACTCCACTACATTTATTTTAGTTACTTTACAGATTTGGATTAATGATGTGAAATATAAACAACCCTTAAATCAGACTTTAGTTACACCTGAGGAAAATTCAGTGAAGGTGATTGTCAAGTGCCAACAATCAGGGGAGATATTTGGTAGTGGGTGCTTGAGAAGACTAAATATGTATCTACAGATCTCTATAAAGTATATTCATTACTCGTTATTCTCTACTAATAGTTAATTAAAAACTGTATATAATGGCTATTTTGCACATCCCTTTCAAGATTTCAAGATTTTCTAAGGTTTATTGACATATCATATACACAACTACGGTGTAGTTATGCAATGAATGAAAAACTTGGGTCACAGGTTCCTCCACAGTGCATTACAAGACATCTATCGATATCTGTGTACCTCCACCATTAAACATATTCTGCACATTTCTTATACTATCTACATACATCTTATAAGAGTATAATTAATATGTATAATATCAGTTAAAATAAGTGCTTCAACATAGTTAACATTGCAGGAAAGTTGATTGTCAAGTTCCAAAACAAACCATGCAATATATTAGACGTTAAGTACTTTGTCAGGCTTAATATCTGTAGATACCCCCAAAGCTTTTTTCTTATTTAAAAGAAGACCTTAACCTAAAGTATTCTTTAATGTTTAAATAAAGCCTTATTAGTTTGTCTGTTTTGCACATCCTCCTATCAGGCACTAAACTGTTTTATTGTAGAGATCACTTACAGTATCTTCTTGATATTTTCTATTCTATATTATTTATATCATTGACCTTCCACTTTCCCACTATATTAAGAGTATGTACTCTTAATATTTAAATGTTTTCATCAAATATAACACATTCAAAAGTGCTTTCCAAAAATGAAAGACATTAAGAAAAAGGCATTTTAAAACAGTCATTAAAAAGCAACACAATCTACCTGCATTGCAATGACTCTAAACGTGTAATAACGTGCTTTAACCAGTAGGAGGTGCGGGTTAAAAAGCTGTCAAGTTTACAGTGTTAATAAAATAAAATATACTGCTGTTTCTGGTTTAGTTTACGACGGATATATTCTGTTATTGTTTTGATATTTGTAACACAAAAGCGATGTAAAAAACCCACAGCAACACAGAAAAGATGGTCTTAACATGACCCAGCGGTCTAGTAGTTAATAAAAAACAATAATAATGTATCAAAACAAATTATTACTACTAACTTTATTGTGAAATTAAAACCGAACGGTAAAAGAATAGTTTCCGGTCTATTCTGAGGCCCGATCTCTGTAGATAAATAAAGAACAACGACAGATGTGTAATGTTTAATGCAGCCAAACCATTCATTACAATGCATTCATGTGATGACTTTCAAAGAGTAAAGCAAGCACTGCTGAATAAAGTATGATTTTATCTTTTACGAAACGTTTTTTTTCCATATGGAATGCAGTTGGAGGTCAACCAATCACAGAGCTTGAGGCAAAGCGGAACAATAGCTGAGGATTCTGGGTAGTGTAGTGTCTTCGGCCATCCTAAACTCTGAACACATATTTGTTTCTCCGAATCGAAGGGGAAAATTACAAAAGCATTGTACACAATTTAAACCAATCAATGTTGTGTAATTAACAAGGATAATCTGGTGTTTTTGAGTCGATGAGTAGTGCAGATATCACTGTAAAATCAATCGACAGTAAGGAGATTACTTACTTCCGGGTGTAAAATGAATGGGAATGGACGCTCACATTGCTCTCTGTGTCCGTAATACAATAAAGGGGACTTGATCAAATAGGAATATAATTATCTTTTAAATAACGTAAACTAAAGGGAACAATCTATTCGACACAGCTGAAGCTCTGGCCTTCCTTAAAAACTAACTAATTTAATAAAAATCACAGTTGTATTACACACAATGCACTGTTTTTTGAGAACAAAAATTCGTAACTAATGCACCATAATACATTCTGACGAAAAATACAAATTATTATGAATACAAATAAAATAAAAGAAGCCTCCCGTGAGTTACTACAAGCTATAAAGTAGATTTTAAAAACGTTTTATAGAATAAAAGCTCACTGCGGGACGTTGTAGAAATGCGTGTGTGCACCACGACAAAGGAGCCTCATTGACTTTACATTGGGGTTGTTTGCGTGGTGCAGACACGTAAATGTAGCAAAGTTCGTGACTCCACCACGCACTGCGGTGTTAAGGAGTCGTGGTGGAGTCACGCATTCTGGTGAGACCAGGTTGGCCAAGAAACAACAGAAACATTCCTGAAAGCTGCTGTGTCCTGGGTGGGTGTGTCCGCCCAGGACACAGAATTGGGTAGGGGGGACATTAGGGACCCTACCAATGTCCAGTGACTACTGAATTGTCCCTGCTGCACTCATATGTCTGCAAATTAGAGAATATACTGGTCATGTTGGAGTTAAGCGTACTTATTTACTTCAGTCTATAATAATACATCAGAATGTATTAGTTGATTTATAACTAAGGAAATGTAAGTTATTAACTACATGTAGTGGAGTATAACGTACATATCTGAGATGGAATGAAAGTATAAAATAACATTTTAACATCAAATGGAAATACTCCAGTAAAGTACAAGTAAATCAGAATTGTGCTATATAATGATAAATTACCCTACATATGACCTCTTCTCCTCTCAGTCTAGAGCCGTTTACACCAAATGAAAAAAGGAGTTCATTCCTGTTTTATGTTTCTGGTTAAAAGGGTTTTGGTTCTTTCCAACCCTGTAGCTCAGTGCTGTGGTGCTCATCGAACACCTGTCAATCACACAATATGGCAAAGTAAAATAAATAAACAAAAAGAGGCACTTGAAACAAGAAAACTACAAACCATATGAAGACATTGTGAGACAAGAATGAACAGTGACAGCAGTGTGAATCACAGCAGAGAAAGCAGAGGCCTGTACTACGAAGCCGGATTTTCCTAACCTGGATATGTTTGAGTTAGCCGGTTGGCCCAATCCAAAACATACGCGCTCTCGCTAAGCTGTACTACGACGCTGGATATCAAGTGGATCGCTCAAGCCAGCCGTGTCCTATCTAGTTAGGTGCGCGTTCACATGAAAGGGGTGGTATTTGGAGCATTCGACCAATCTCAAACATGGAGAAGCGTACTGACAGCGCAGCGTCATACTTCCTGAATGAAAAGTGAACTTTAATATTAGTCAAATATGAAGAAGTTAAACTTTAAACATCCATGACTTAAACACTTTATCCAGGATAAAAGCCACATAGCTGCACCTGCAAGGTGAATACAGCTGGTAAAAGAAAAAGCGTTTGAATGCGTACATTAACAGGTTTATGATATCACTGCCCCGTCCAAGACACAAGTGGATCTGACTTTAATTACATTTGACTCGAGTGTTTCGTCAACTTAATGTGTTGCTTAAAATAATACTTCTGCATACAGTATGTGACACTGTGAGTGTTGCACGGCCAGATACGGCTCAAGAAGCTGACTCAAATAAGGAAATATATGATACATTATGATGTGATATGATATGAATGATAATGGGACACATCGACGTCTGCACTCACAGTGCCGCGGACTGTACTTAATGTTACTCTGATCCGGTTACTTATGTTGTGGCAGATATTTAAGTAAGCTTTCTTAACTCTAATGTTATAATAGTCAGATTGCTCTGAAGATGGGAGGGGATATTCTATTAATTTTCACGTTCACACAGTCAGTTGATTTTTGCCGGCCGTCTTTCCTGCAACGGCAGTTTTTCTGTATTTCCTCTATCCTGTAATATGACTTGATAGCTTTAAACTCCGCACACGGAGCTCTGATTGGTCAGCAGGCGGTGCTTTCACTGAGTTGATCTCTTAGCCTGCAACCTAACCTGCTCCGGAGCAGGGGGGTATACTACGAATCAAGATTTTCGTTTAGCAAGCTAACTTCAGGGGTTTCCGGTCCTACGAAGCTGGTTCACTTTTTAGCGGGCTAGATAACTTATTCTGAACGGTTATCCTCCGGAGCAGGATAGGTTCCAGGATAAAAGCACTGCCTGCTGACCAATCAGAGCTCAGTGTGCGGAGTTTAAAGCGATCAATTCATATGACAGGAGGAGAAAGGAAATACAGTTTAAACTGCCGTTGCAGGAAAGACGGCCGGCCAAAATCACCGACTGTGTGAACGTGAAAATTAATAGAATATCCCCTCCCATCTTCAGAGCAATCTGACTATTATAATATTAGCGTTAAGAAAGCTTACTTAAATATCTGCCACAACATAAGTAACCGGATCAAAGTAACATTACGTAGCCTACAGTCCGCGGCACTGTGAGTGCAGACGTCGATGTGAGTGCAGACGTCGATGTGTCCCATTATCATTCATATCACATGATATCACATCATAATGTATCACAGTATTTCCTTATCTGAGTCAGCTTCTTGAGCCGTATCTGGCCGTGCAACACTCACAGTGTCACATACTGTATGCAGAAGTATTATTTTAAGCAACACATTAAGTTGACGAAACACTCAAGTCAAATTAAAGTCAGATCGTGTCTTGGACGGGGCAGTGATTTCATAAAACTGTTAATGAACGTATTCAAACACTTTCTCTGTTACCAGCTGTATTCACCTTGCAGGTGCAGCTATGTGGCTTTTATCCTGGATAAAGTGTTTAAGTCATGGATGTTTAAAGTTTAACGTCTTCATATTTGTCTAATATTAGTTGACTTTTCATTCAGGAAATATATGACGCGCTGCGCTGTCAGTACACGGCTTGTCCATGTTTGTGATTGGTCGAACACTCCAGATACCACCCCTTTCATGTGAACGCGCACCTAACTAGATAGGACACGGCTGGCTTGAGCGATCGAGTTGATAGCCAGCGTCGTAGTACCGTTTAGCGAGAGCGTTTTTTTTTTTTGATTTAGTCAACCGGATAACTCAAAACATATCCAGGATATGTTGAACTAGATTCGTAGTATACCCCCCAGGTTTGCCGCTCAGCATAAGATACCATGGAAATCTAGCCTGCTAAAAAGAGAACCAGCGTCGTAGGACCGGAAAGCCCGAGATTTCCCTGAAGTTAGCCGGCTAAGCGAAAATCCGGCTTCGTAGTACAGGCCTCAGGTCTATGGTAGCAGCTGTACATCAGACTAATATAAGATGTTTGTATGTGGTGGTCCTTGTGTTTGTGTGGAAATACAATAAATATACAAAATTAAATCAGTAATATGTAGACATAATATATCATAATCTTTCATCTGTGTTTTATTGTGTCTATAATATTTTAATAGTAACTACTTTTGAATCGTAAAGTTATGCACTCATGGATAAATGTCTACCTACTTTGAAGGAGATCCATAAAAACCTGAGGAAAGTTTGCTTAGCTGAGTTATTTGTGGTCTTTTAAATAATAGTATATGGCCTCATGTATTATTTGTCTGCAGATTTAGTTTTTGACATGAACTGTAATCCCTAGAAAATGAAGTTACATACGTCTAAACTAGAAAACAGTCACCAACTGGCTGCCACAGAAACCAGCTTGGAGTCGTTTGACCGTATCTGTGTGGGGAGGAAGTTATCTTCATGTTTCTCTTTATAAATGTTGTGAATATGCAAAGAGAAGTGATACCACTTTCTGTATCACACTTTGAAAGGTCTGTGTGTGTGTGTGTGTGTGTGTGTGTGTGTGTGTGTGTGTGTGTGTGTGTGTGTGTGTGTGTGTGTGTGTGTGTGTGTGTGTGTGTGTGTGTGTGTGTGTGTGTGTGTGTGTGTGTGTGTGGTGTGTGTGTGTGTGTGCGGTGTGTGTGTGTGTGTGTGTGTGTGTGTGTGTGTGTGTGTGTGTGTGTGTGTCTTTAATGTGGTAGGATGAGTGTTGACAGATAACATGCTAATGAAGCTCTGCTAGTGATCTGTCCTGTCAGCACAGCATGATGCTACGTATTACTTTACTTTGAGTTGATTAAATGGAGTTTTACCAGTTTTTACATTTTCAAGCAAATATTTTACTTTGTACTCAACTACTGTACATTTGTTCATCAGTTGATTGTCATCAGTTACTTTGCAGAGTGAGATCAATACATTAATACAAACTGTAATCGACCAACAAATGATTATGTCATATTACAGGTTAAGCTACCCAGCAGGATATAAAGCGATCAAAATGAGCTTCTGCTGTAGATACAACATTGAAATGACGAACACATTAATAATTATAATCTAGTTATACTAAAGTTCAACATGATGCAAGGAGCAGAAGTCTGGTAAAAAATCAAATGTTTTAATTGTAGAAATAGTCTCCCGGATCCTCCTCAACAGTATTTTTCTATAATAGTATAAATATAAATTGTATTTGTGAAAATAATAACCTGTGCAATGTTTTTGTGTGTTCAGGCACGTAACAAGCAGAATGGAGAGCTGGCAGCTATCAAAGTCATCAAGATGGAACCAGGTGAGGATTTATCTGAACACGCTTCATTTTGAAGGGGTCAGCTCCTCATTGACACACACAGGCCTATAGCTGCCTATTGCCTGTGGACACGCTAATACACATGTTTCCAGTCTATTATATTTAGCATAATCAGACAAGTACTGTACTAAAGTACACATCTGGGGTCATTTCTTTTGATGCAACTTCATACATTTCAGCGACTATTAATGTTGTTTTTACTCCGTTACATTTGTTGAGAAGCTTTTTCCATACAAAATATGACATTGCAATATCATAAAACAATATTTGGATTGTTTAATTAATTTCTCAAAAACGTATCAGCAGATTAATTCAAGAATGAAAAGAATCATTAGTTAATAGTTCAAAATTAGCTCCAACTCAACTAACTACAACGGTAAAATAATTTAGTTTGAATGCATGAGTAATAATAATACCTGCATATCTTCAATGACGTCACATGCAGGCTTCTATAGTTTGGTTCCAGCACTTTTTGTTTAGTAAAAGATCTGAACAATTCTTCCACCACATTATCAAGTGCATCGCTTCATCTGGTGAAAGTCTCTAAACATGTTGTAATCCAAATCAATTATTGCCTCTATACTTGTTATGATCACAGGAGTTATAAAGTATTAGAATCAATAAAGACAGCTGTAACTGCTGTTATACCTACAGTGTGATTACAGTGTTTGTGAGACCAGACATTATAATTAGTTTGGATTACAAAGACAAGATTCTCCAATGACTCATTCAGTTGACCTGCTTGTTATTAAATCTGCACCACAGAGATTCTTGGTAAATCTGTATTGGTTATACTAGTTTATTATTATCAAAATATATCTCTTACCACAAATGCAGGGTATAACATTACCATCAATGTGAACGTCAATAACTGCTATGGGGACTAAGCCTTTCTAAAATGATGTATTCAATATTTCTGCATATACATCATTTTCAATAAAAAAATGTTTTTGAATTAATATTACTGCTGCATTAATGTGTATCTTGCATTTTACTGCAGTCGTAGTTTAATGTTGTGCTCATTTTAAGTCCTTTATATACGGGTTGGTAGTCTAATCTGCAGCAATGCATCA